>NW_013667089.1:245261-274512 GCF_000517525.1 Limulus polyphemus
AATACAAAGATTTTCCACAGTCACTTTAAAGTTAACTACTTTTATAAAACACACGCTATAATTCACAACGATTCACGCACTTTACTTACGGTGCCTACTGTTCGCTTGACTCAATTATCTATCTCTAGATCTATCTATCTACAGTCTTTCTCTGCTTTATTTGCCGGGCTTGTATACAAAAATAGAGGGCGCCTGGAAAAGACTAGAGTTGCCAAGAACAATCATGATCCTTCTAGAAACTCCAGCGCACATGCTTCCAGCGTCGCATGACTTCCGCTGTCGTAACAATATTTTTGTTTCTCCAATGTATTGGAGCCCACATTCATAAGAAATGTTGTAAACTGTGCTTTTGCCCTTCATTAGGTTTTCAGTTGGTTTGTTGTTTCTGAAAACTGTTTTAGCTTTATGCTGTTTGTTTATCCTATGTATGTCTTCAGAGAGACCTATGAGATATAACAATATATAATGTACTTTTCACCAGTAATAAGCAGGAAGAAAAGGCATCTCTGTCATTATATTCTTCTCAGTGTTAGGTCCATAAGCCGCCCGAATATGGCAAGCACATACGGCTGTAACAGGGAATTCGTATGGACAGTTTCGGGTGCTGAAAAAAGTTTGGAGCCAGCTTGTGTCATACCCCTCGACTTGCCAATATCTGAAAGCCAGGTCTAAAGTGATAAAAGAATGGGCACCTTCCAATGAATCTTATATCCGTCTGTCCACAGTAACAATAAGGCATCATTGCGACTAACCACATTAACTTATTTAAAACAAATACGATATTGGCATGCCACGGTTCTTTCTGAAAATCACCAATGGTGATAACCGAGCACGTTACTAAAGCTATATGATCCCATCCTTCAACATCCGTTGTATTTCCATGCTGGTTGTATCTACAGGAAAGCCTTTGAAATGATTGTTTTAATGGATATGCATCTCCTGTGTCTGTGTGGTAGAAAGTTACTGTTGTTGAACCCAAAGGGCTGTCAGGTTCTATGAACACTGGCATATTCAACCAGCATTTTACAGTCCCTGTCGCTGTGTTGAATGCAGATCACTTGGAGAATCATCAACCAATGATCACAGGTGTTATAGTATTGGTATTTTCTCTCAGTCATAGAGTAGCAGAAACATCCCTAGCTATACAGCTAGTTTCATTTTGCTCACCACGCCACTAACCATTCCAATTGGAAGCCAAATAAATGAATACCAATAATTAATGTACTACAACATTGAGAAAGTGACACCACTCGGACAGATAAATGTTTAAGAAAGTGCAGCTTGCTTTCTGGATAAGAAACAGCATATTTCATGCATTGGTTTCGTTACTACAGCAGGCAGCGATAATACATTACAGAATACCACTTATACATTATGAAATACTGTTACTCCTTTCTCAACATTCACTTATGCAATCCACCGTGTTGGGGCCCAAATTGGCTGGCATTGGGTAGCATTTCCATGGATGTGCAGTTCACCTCTTGCATAAGCAAAACTAATGGAGAGTTTTTGTGCTGTATATCCATCCTAAAGATATAATACCTGAAATAAGATTGAGCATAACTATCTTCATCCTATTGGTGACATTACCTATGTGTAGATGGAGACATGCCTCTCCATTAACGTCTAGTCAATCACCATTCTTTAAAATGAAGTCAGTTTCTACTGGCCAGAGAGGCAGCGTTATTCAGAATGCCTTATACAATGCAAGTAGACCAGAGTCCTGGAAATTCTTGTATGAACCAGGAATTTTACCTCGCTTCTGTGTAAATTTTATTGACATATAATAAGCACCTGCAAGCTATAAATAAGCTGGTTGTAACGAATTTGTTATGTATTTATTTTAATATGAAAGTTGTTTAGATTAAGTTTGTATTTTAAGATATGCGTAGCTTATATTATTAGTTATGTATTGCGTGTAACGAATTTGTTATATATTTATTTTAACGTCAAAGTTTGTTTGGATTGAGTTTATATTAAAAAACGTGCCTAGCTTACAGTGTTGGATACGTATTGCGAAACTCCCGCCAATTCTCCAAATTAGTAGAATATCCGTGAACGTAAGAATTTAAAATATATCCACTTCAGTAACCGGTTAAATATAGCTCAGTATTATTGTCTGAATTTTTGAGAACACCTTTCCTGCGCCTATAAAAAAAAAAAAAAAAACAGTCAATACGACGCGCTAAAAAGAGTCTATTAGTCGTCCACTTTAAACAGTGTGCTAAAAACTCATCTTTTTATAACACCCATCAATCGAAAAATTAAGACATTTGACCAGGAACAGTTATAAATGTCGTACATCAGTGGATTCTTATCGGACGTTAGTATCTTTCCGAAATTATTACTGGATTCTCATCGGACATTAGTAGTTCTATGAAAACATTATCTTACTTCAATGGACCAACAATTCGGTGTGGTGACCAATGAGACAAAGTTGCTACCTTACCGGCAATCGTACTTACATCGACTTGAAGTTACCTCGCTAGATATCGAGGGAATTCCAATGTAGAAAGATTTGTATATTGTTTGTAAGTAAGTGAAATTTTTGTTTATAAAACTTTGTTTGTAGTAACTATTCGTAATAATTGTTGTTGTAAATTGTACTGTGGTGTATATATTAAAATGTATTTGTGTATAAAACGAAAACAGTGTGTATCAATCCTGTTGGCAAATATCGTGAATTAACTAGAATATCGGCATATACTTAGATACTAAATCCAGAATGCGATTTAACTGTTAAATTTAAATTATTTAACTCTGCTTTGGACAATTGGAAATTCATAATACGTAACACTGGTTGACCACCAAACGTTTCAAAGAAAGTTAAGTACTGTATCTCCCCTACTATAGATTGATGGGCAAACTCGACTGTTGCTCCATTAGTTTTCTAGAGCAAGAGCGGCATAGCTAGCCCATGAATCACTTGCCTCTGCTGAGCAAGTAGAAGGAATGTGTAGTTTAAATTTTCTTGCTGTGTGGCAAGATTTGACAAGTTTCCTTAATAGTGGCCTATCAGCCCACAACCAAAACAGGTACTTTGGGCCTCCCTCCAGAGCAAATTTTTGATAGAGGAATTAGTGGCATTTGCTGCAGCATAACCGTCATGGAAGACTTATCTGCTCACTGGTACCCATAGGACTGTGGATTGATGCTGCGATGTGTCTGTAGCTAGGCAGAACATGAGCTTTTTGTGATGTAAGTATCTCAGAAGGGCAATGTGCTCGAGATGCGGCCACTACAGCTGCTACTTCAGGTTTCTACTTCGAACCTAGTTACCATAGACACTGCTTTTTTTTAAAATACCAAAGTGATGCTGCATCATTTTGCTTGGTTGTCCATTGACGAAATTATCCATGATAATATCCTCACGATCTATTAATGCCATGGTAGAATGTCTTCCATGTAGGTGATACAAATCATCCACATAAGTGGCCAGGGTGCTTAAGGAATCACTATTACAAACTTTTAACTCAGACTGATGGATAACATGGTTTTCCACTGGTTGAAACGTTGGTGATCAATGGAGTTCTACTGGTCCTTTGTCTCACCATCAGGCATTCCACTGCCTGTTCTTGAGTCCCTCTATTCTAAACATTCTGAAGCATTTACAGAAGCAGCCCAAGTCTCCCTTGGCTGTACTCTTGAATACCAGAGGAAAATCTGTTTCACCTCGCTTACAGATATGTGGTTGTTGGAACAAGATATTTCTTGTTGTATCTCGCCCAACATCGGATTGAGACACCCTTGATGCCAGGTTTTGTGTGTAGTACCCCCAATGTTTGGATGAATATTTTATCCTTGCTTTTTTGATCGAAGAACAAGTTGCCGTAAGAAACTCGTCTTCCAGCTTTGCATGACGACAGGGTTCTCCAGACTTACTAAGATCTGAGTAGAACACCTCCTGTTTTGGAGAAGCTCTTGTCTGCCCCATGGTGTACCAACGTCACCACTTGATGCTCATTCCTACAGGCAGACTTCACCCATCAGTGGTACCTCTAGTCTCATTTGGCTGCTGTGGGTGATAATTATCAGGGTTGTGGTTCAACTGCTCTGACCAACAACAGTAAAGTATCCTGTACTTTCTCAGTTTTAGGACCTACAACCCGTAAGGCACTGTGCTGATCTTCAGCTATCTGTCTTCTGAGTCAGTGGTAATATTTAGTGGAAGAATTTGCTAAGCAGTTCTACAGGTCTCAGGCTGCAGTTTTATTCCTGAGTTTGCAGTTAGATCGAAATGGTAAGCATCGCCATTTTTTAGCACTGACAAAAAGCCCATGTCTAAGAGAGAACTCTTAGATCTCTATTCTCTCGAATTGAAGTCCAACACTCAACCATGACTCCTCTCCTTGTTTGTAGGTGTCTTGTCTGGAAAATGCCACTTCCAAGTTTTAACCTCTGCAAAAACAAATCCTGTGGTCACGGCATCAAAAGTTTACCTTACTACTTTAATCGGTGGTACTTTAGGGTGCAGTTATTACTTTAAAAGTAATATTACTGCAATAATAGGAGATATGGCAGAAAATGTTATCCAGAATTAAAATTGAATTTATGACTGAGTTGAAGAAAATAAACTAGACAGAATGAGAAACAAAGTTAAAAATAAATCTGCCTTATCACAGCACAAGATAAAGACAAATTCAAGAAGACAACAGATGGCTCTTTTCATTTCTCTCTTTTTCTGACGGTAGAGAGATCTTACCAGGAGAACGAGAATATGACGTTACATACACAAAACGATAAAGTTATCCCTCTCAGAGTGCAAGTGCTAACCACATGACTGGTCACTCCTGTAGGTTTCAAAACTTAAACACGGTGATATTGCCTAGAGAAAGTAGATACAAGAAAAAAACTACATTTCCGACAAAAGCATCCGTGAGAAAGCTCAAACATACAAATGGGAGACATTCCTTGACCAAAAGTAATTAGCACACGAAATAAGGTCAATTATGCATAATGTGAATTTTCTATTTGTGAAGGTCTGTTTACATTTTTTGTTAATTTCGGTAAACTAAACAGTTTCTCTTTCTAGAATAAGAGAGAGAGAGAGAGAAAGTATTGTACCTTTTTAAGTACCACAGTTATTTCCGTGTTTTGTATAGAAAGTGTTTATTAAACAAGTTGTTTAGGAATCAAATGACTATTACATTGAATACAGATTCGATTAATTGAATAAATGTGTGTATATATATATAATTACGAATCAAAACTTGTAGTAAATAGGCTTCAGAGATTTATTTTCTTATGTTAGAAAATAGATTCATCCTCACAAATTTATCCTGTAGATCTGCAAATGAAAGAAACATGCCAAATCTTCTGTTTACATTAGTTTCTTAGACCTGAATGCTTAGTTTGAATTTTTATTTTAGGAAAATGGTTTAATTTTATAATTCTTGTGCTATATCTCGGTTCTAATATTCGAAACCAGTTACTAGAAATATAGGCGTGTGTGTGTGTTTTTAGCACTTTTGGTTATTGTATAAATACTTATGAAAAATACGTATTGTTTGTAAATTTTCTAGTGTTTTGGATGTTTATATGATCTAACAAAAGTACATCAGGGAGGTTGATAGGATTTGAGTAAAGACACAAGTTTACTTGGGGTTAACTGTTCTCTTTTCATAAAAGTGCTGAATCCTTTTTTTTTCTCGTAGTTTGCTTTATTGTTTATTTGTATTTCCTAAATCTAAAAATTCATGCAAAATGCCCATGCTTCAGTAGATTTAATGTTATTTATTTTGGCATCAATTAGTTAATTTAATTGTTTTAGTGTATAGATAGATGGATGTTTCATTAGCCTTACAAGTCCATAATTTCTGCCTCTGCTAGTTTTCTTTACGTGAAAAAAAAATAAATAATAAAAAACAATTGGGTCGATGAAGAGGAAACTACGTAGCATATATCAATTTAAAAAGACTTGCTTGGCTCTTGTGAGCAAACAAGTCTTAGGGTTAAAAATCCTCGTTTGGTGAAGCTTTAGGTATCGATCAGTTTTTGACGCGCTTTAATAGTCCTGAAGTTTTAAACCATTCCCCATTATTTCCGATATATAACATTACTAATTACATAGTCACTCCCGCATAATGGTAACTTCTGTGATTTAATAGTGTTATTAGTTAACGTTAAGTACATTATACGCTCTAATTTCCAGATATGTGTGTTTGTGTTGTAACTCTACATTGATTAAAAACAATGTATTATTGATATTGATAGACAGTTATTAAAACATTATTTGAATATAGAATATACAGAAAACACGTAAGAGTTAAATTAACGTGGAAAATCAAATTAGAAAATAATATTTTATGCTATTAAAACTGTTTTGCTGCACCGACTTGCATATACCGTATTTGGCGGTGTATAAGACGACCCTGGATTGTTTTGAGTCAAGTAAGAATATTTCTTTGAGGTTTGGTGCATAGGACGGCCTCTATTGTCAAGCAAGTCTACGATGTTACTTTTGTAAAGAAATTTTTAGAGGTTATTTTTAAACTGTGCTAACCTGCACTCTGGGATAATCAATACAACCGCATTTATGCTCTTCAAACGCTACAGACAGCTCGATGCAGCATAGCTTAAGTAACAAACATATAACAAAAACTTTACAAAGATTTTCATTACAGTTGAACTCCTGTTTTATTACAAAAAATACCAAACCTTAAGATATAATGATCTATAAAAACATGTTTACAAAATTAGCGTGCGTAACGGAAACTAACTTTTTTGATATAATATTAGCAATATTTTAGTATGACGGATAATATCAATACATTTCAACAAAAAAATGTGGTGATTAATTGTAACTAGCATGCGAGATAAATAACTTCTAGTTATGAAGAATCGAGACAAATGATACAATTACAAATATGTTATTGTAACGTAGTAGGTGGCACGATATCAACGTACTTACTCAAAAAAAAAGGAACATTTGCCAAACTAGCTTGAGATGATTTAAATGAGTCTCTTTACCACTTTTTCAACTTCACTGATAAGTCAACTATGTTAAAAAACTCTATGATATTTAATAAATGTGTTCGCTTTTTGAATCTATTTTTTTTTCTAAATATTGTTACGCTCGTTAGTTAATTTTCCGTAAAAATTCTTTCCGATGAAACTTTAGCGACACAAGTCCTTTCTTAAATAAAACTGGTTTATTCTTTCTAAATACAACTTTGCAATACACTTAATTTTCACAGTCACGCTATAACAAACGCTATAATTCACAACGAACGTCTCACGTGCTCGACTCAACAATACGTCTCTCTTTTTCTCTACGCAGTTCAATTACACATTGTCGCCGTCATGTCTTGACCGTCTTATATGTACAAGAATACCGAATCTAGTAACCTCTCGAGGTTTCATGAACGTTCTAGAAGTGCATGACATGTTACTAGAGTCACGTGACCTCCGCTGTCGTAACAGCATGTTTCCCTTTGTATTTCAACGTGAGTTAATATTATGCTCTTCTCTTGTCCAAAGGTATACTTTTTGTACACATAAATATAAATAATCCCTATATTTCTTACTTTAAAAAAGTTCAGACGTAAGAGAATTCGTATCGTTTTTAGCACATAATTTTTAAAACTTTGTTTTAAAATAATTCTTCGGCAAAATACATATTTGCTCTGTATAAACCTATAGTTGCAAACATATAAATTGTATTGCAAAATGGTTGGTATTAAAAATTATATTACTTTTATTTCGAATTTAATAGCACTAGTTTGGAGCTCTATAAAATATTCTAATAAGTAGGCTCATGCCCCAATAAGTGGTTCAGTAGATGTTTTGCCACATCTGTATTCATTAACCCTTTAGTCTGTTCTAAATATTTTCTTTTATCCACTGGCTACTAAATCTTATTTAGGTAAATTGTTTGCCTTGGGAAAAATCAGCATGGCCTTGCTACTACTAATAGTCGTTTAATTTATAATGTTTTACTTTCTCTCCTCTTGAATAGCAGATTTAGTCAAGTGAAAACTGGTATTTTCAGAGCTTCAAAAATTCAGATATTCAAGTAGAAATTAATACATGTTAGACATCTGATATTGGAATTCCAGACTTCTTTTAAGAATCGAGAAAAGCGAGCGCAGATTTTACAATTGTTTTTATTCCGTTCTTAATTAGAAATTTATTTATTTTATCGTATTTTGATAAAATTGTGCACCGCTAGTTTGCCTAAGCAACTATTCTTGTCTGAATACTAGACAATCAAATTTGTTAATCCTCAATTTTCATTTTACGGCTACACACAATTAGGATTGCTTGATCAAATCTTGCCTTACTTTTTGCAGTTTTTGTTTCACTAAATGTCGCTTATTGTATTTTGTTATAGATATGTATTATGTTTACAAATAGCGCTAAATAAATATCGGAGAATTTTATTGGGAACTAGAGAGGGTTGAGCATTTTATATTCAAATTATTTTGGAGCATCATCACGTTGTTACAGTCCATGTTACAACACCCGTTCGTGCTCTATTTCAATGGGTCTCCATCTTTTGTTCGCGAACAATAAAAGTTTTTATCTTAGCCGAACTACAATAGGGTTTATGAACTATGTTGTCTCTTCTTTTCTGTAATTATTCAACCATTCTTCGGACCACAGATTGAGAGCGACTGCTCTATCTGAGGACCACGCATCTTGAAAAATAGCTCTGCAATGTAGCTTTCTTGGCAAAAAGCTCTTTGCTTTCATGCGCAAAGCATGCCACATCTCCCCACGTGCTTTCCATAATTCATCTAGTATTTGAGTACAATGGTTTACCAGCGTTTATCAACAGTTCGATTGCACAAAAATACACTTGCACTGAGACTGGCGACTTCACCATAATCATTCGTATGGAAAAGCTGGAATCCCCATTTTATTGACGAGCTGCTTGAGGTATGTGACAGTTGGATGGTATGTATGACTAGAAGCCTTATCATTGTGAACCCATATCCTGTTGGCCTCGCTTCCAGACGGAAATTCTTTTTGATTATGTTGCATATACTGTTACCTGGGTCATGTTTGTGTTCGTGGATTCTCATCTGTTACAAGACGTCACACTTCGTTTATCTTGTTGAAGATCTCTTTCTGGATGTTCCTGCTGCCCCAAGTTGATCCATATTACTTTGTTTACGAATCTCATTAAGTAAAAGGGATATCTCCTTCTTGGAAATTTTAAACTTCTAAACTGTACACACCTCTAAGAGCTATTTATATGAATATTTTTGCGTCGGAAAAGGCTGTTATACTCAATTCCCAAAAGCAATTAATTTTCGGTGGTATCACGCTGCCTACGAAATGCCAAATAATGTCAAAATGTAATTCCGATGCCTTACGTAACTTGCGGATTTGCGCATTCAAAATCGTTTTAATATAACGTACTCAACTCTGTAGAATGACCAACAGTAGAATATTTGACGTCTGTTCAAGTGTTGTTGTTTTTTGCGTTTTATGAGCATTAACTGGCCGCAGAAATAATGCTTTTTTTATTTGCATTATTGTTCAAATTGAAAGCGAATCTTGTTTTGAAATTTGCGTATCTATAGAGATAAAAGCATGTTTCTATAGAAAATAACTTTGAAGCTTCGTAGAATGGATTGAAAACAGTGTGATTCTATTTATTTGCAGGGGAGGAGAAGATATGCGACGTAGCTACGTAGTGAAGCTAGGAGGAGGAGGGAATGGCTGTGTAGCCCCCTCTATCCCATTTGAGAAAGTTTTAACATGTTCATCTGAAGACTAAATAATTTAGTTGGTCTATCCATGCTTCATAGCTGGCGGTCACTAGGTGGAACTAAATTTAAACTTTATTGCATCATAATTCATCAGAAAAATCATTAAAACAATCACAAATAGCGGAACTTGTTCGCGGCGGACTTTCCTAGCCGTCGAGTTGGCTTGGAATACGATCATTTTGATTTACGGTTTGGTTGAATTATGTTATATTTTGAACTAATTTTTGAACATATTACTTTTTTTTAGTATTTGAATGTTTTCGAAATATTTAATGCTTTCAATATTAGTTAGTAACAAGTAAATGCAGTGGTGTAATGCTAATGTTTGTAATCATGGAACCCTGCCAAAATCTGTTAGACGAGTGACGTCACCATCAAGGTAAAGATCTCATTTAAATTTTTGAGAGTCCAATTTAATACGTTTTGCATTGGAATAAGTACAATATTTAGCAGGCTTTTGTATGTTGCCATTGTTATTATGCTATTAGCAGTATCGTTACATTGAAAAAGAAAACAGTTGGGTATATTTGTTTAACAAAGTAATTAACTTAGTTTTGGTAGAGTTATAATACATGGCATAGGTATATTTAATATTCGTATTTCAATCTATTAAGTAATTTGTATTTCAAGATGTCCTGGATCATACCCAAGAACCTCTGGAATCAAAATTCGAGAAGTATACACCAAGGCAGAAGCAAGGGGAGGGATAATAAAAGCTGCTAAACTTGTGAAAAAAGAGGAAATGAATAAAGTAAGGAGTTTGTTTTAGAATTCCTCTAGGGCGTGCTCAAGAACCCCTGAAAGATTCAAATATGGGGAAGGAGGAAATCTTTTTTTAAGGTTAGACAGACACAAAAATATAAGCCACTTTATAGCATAGATTGTGGCCCTGTTTAAGGGATTGATTTAAATACTTCATATTATAGCCTAACGAATTGAAATAACCACACACACACACACACAAACTGTGGTATTGTGACGTTATTATCCGTATATACATACCTTTGTAGAGGATCTGCGTAAATTATGTTGCGTGCGTGACATTGTTGAAGTGTTTGTTAATTTTTGTTGGAACGCCTGCTTGCTTCAGTTCTATATAAACTTAATTGCAAAATTAACATGATTTATATAATAAACGGGAATGATTTCGTTCAGTTGGTGAAAGCGTATCTACGTTTCATGTCAGTTAAGTTGCACTGGAACACGATTTTGTGAAATGTTTCTCTACAGCTAATAAATAACGCATTCTTTTATTAATGACCATGATCATGCGCATCAGGTTCAAGATATCCCTAAGTATAACGTGTGGCTGACACACGCCGACCACAGAACAGACTATTTACAATATCGATCCGCTGTGTCTTCTTTAAGGCTTTGGGCTAATATTTAGATCGTTTTCTCACTCGTTTCGAAAGTGATTTGTTTTGCCAACTATATGTCACACGGCTATTAAATTATACCTCATATAAGCACGCATTTAATATTGAATATACGCAAAAGACAGACATTATTTAATGGTAGATATATTTTATTAATGACATAAGAAGAATGCTTCATATATTGAGTCCTACTATAGTGGTTGACATTTGTCTGATTACTTCTCATTTGGTCACCGCAATTTTATGAGGACATTGAAAGCACTTAGTAATCGGAAGAGAATGTGCAATGTTTGATAAAATGACTAAGATCTTATAAATGAAATATATCATGAACTAACTGATAACAAAAACGTCTGAATATACATTTTTTCTCTTCTCTTTGTCTCTTCTAAGTGTCCAGTGAAAACCACGCGCTCAACTTAAACATGTTCGCACTACATCATTTACCTTTATGTAGGAAAATAATTTCAGAGATTTTGTTGAATGAAACGCTATTTGAAAAAAAACTAATTATAACAAAATGGTTTGTGCTAAGATTAGATATTCATAAATTCATCATTCATGTTTTAGTATCAGTTAATGCATATTATTTATCAAGGAAATATTTGTTTCGAACAATATCTTATGACATCACACAAATCAAATATTAAGGCTTCTGTGTGAATATTGGATGCCTTTGTTTCACTATGCCTTGGTTCTACAAAAAAAACAAAACAAAAAAAAGTCAAATTTCCAGCTACATGGAGATAGTAAGTAGTATAATAAATTTTAAGAAACAATAAACTGAGCTTCTGGAATTCGAATTGCGTCTTTCGTACAAAAGTTCTTAATCTTGGAGAAAAATATTTAAACTCGTAGTAAATGTGTATCTTTGTACATTTTCCACCAAAAAAAATAAAAAAATAACCGTTTTAAGGGATGTATAGTAAACTATAAACACTTTAGATATATGTACTTCGGATAACTATAAACTTGGATAAATCTCCAATTCTTAAAAATCACATGTACGAGGTATTGAATTCAAATTTTTCTAATTTCCAAATTATTTAAAAAGCATGGGCCAATTTTCTACCTACTTAAAGATAGATACATATTGAAGGTGAAATATTTTCAAAGAAGTATGACTCCATTTTATGACGAATGCATCGTTGGGCATGCATGTAGTAATACTATTTTCTACTGAGAGATCCTTTATAAAACTCATAACTTAAGCCCCACAGTGGCTCAGAGGTAAGTCCGGAGACTTGTAACACTAAAAAGTGGGTTTCGATATTCGTGGTGGGCACAACTAGTCTATTGTGTAGCTCTATGCTTAACAACAAAACAAACAAATTCAATAATTAAAATGTTTTTGATTTGAGAAAGGAACCTAGAGAATATCTATTCGTTATTACATACGCCATATAATTTTTATTTGGCATAAGTCGAAAAAAACCCACAAATTATGAAAATGTTAAATTTTCCAGTTAGGGGTAACAGGTATTCATTTGATTCAGAACTTCTCGCGAAGCTATACAAGAGCTATCTTCGCATAATCGTCCTTAAATGAGAACTGAACTGGTAGACTGGAGAAAGTGCAACAAATCAACAGTTTCTATCGCCAGCTCTTCGGCTTTGTTGCTTTAGCGAATAGTAAGATTCAACCATCATTCATTTAGCTAACCCACAGTCCTAAAATGCGTCGGCGCGTTTTTTGCAACAACGGGATGCGAACCACGAATTAATAGTCTGGTAGGCTAAGAATATGGGAACCCCCGGGCCAACGTAGAAGCAAATCAAATTTGTATTTACACATGTTTGAAAAATTAAAATAGAACAGCTAATGTTACGACAAAGCTGGTCGTTAAATTTGCCCCCCCCCCCCACATTTTTTTTTGTTTTGTAAAATAAAGAAAAAATTAAATTTCAAAGTCAGTGACAGCGTGAACTCCAAACAGCGTTATATATATACCCTCAAAAAATTGCATGGAAATGAAATAGTCCACGCTCTTGTTCAAAATTTGAAGGTTTATTAGATAAATAAAATGTTGAATGTTTCAAACATTCTCACTAAATTGAGAAGTTACTGGTATGTAGACTCCTGATTTCACACTTCCGAATATGAACATTCCGTTCCAAATTTCAGCCATATGTTTAATGATCTCCTTGAACGCTACTTAAGTTATTCCGTTTTTAGGATGAATAACTAGTAAATTAAAGTTGCAGTATAAGAGGTGGAAACTTTAACTCTTTACTTGTTCTGCTGAACATAGTTCTTACAGGTTTGCGATTCATACTGGTGAGTATCGAACTAATATTGTGAAGAGGACAACCTGTATAGAAAACTGTGTTCAGTAACACAAATCATGCTGTCTTGACAGAGAAAAGGTGAGCTACGTTACTCTGAAAAATATTTCTGTATTTTTGTGTATCGTAAAGTGTGCATTGAGATGATTTGCTAACTTTATTAACAATAATAAAATTATTCACAGCTAAAAGAGAATATTCCGTCGACAATTTTAACATTATATTAAAACAGGTGAAAGCTTGACATAAAAGAGCTTGTTGTGAATGTATTTTCACGACTTAAACATAATTACCACAATTCCTCCTGTAAATTTCGACAGTGCATTGTGGAACAATTTTCAAACACAAGAGTTAAGTTGTAAACTATGCGCATAGAGACCCATAAAAATGTGTCTCGGTAATACTGTTCTTTGTAAACTATCAGTAATATTAGATTAATACAGTGGTGTACGTTTTGCAGATTACTACTTAACGTTTGAAGTATATGTTCGTTTTCCGTTACTCTTCTGCAAAGGTTCCCTAGTAAACCAATATCATCATGTACTTTTTAGACGTGGAAATATCGTAGTGTAATTCATACGTTTGTGAATAACAGGCTCTCCAACATGAATATTTTAGTGACAAATGTGTAGGCGACATTGCAGAATTTTAGGGATAAGTAGTTTGGATTAAGGGTGCGTTAATGTTGTCTAATCTGTTTGTTATGAATAGAATGTGACAAGGTTACATAGCAAGCAGGAGAACTCTTAATTTATGTATTAAACTTGCAAAGTTTTCGTAAATGTATGTCTAGAAATCGCGCAGTACAACACAAACATACAAGACAAATTAAATAGGCCAACAGGCGAAGGCAACATGTCTCCACCACGCAATCCCAACATGACCAATTTTGACACCAGAAAAATCGAAAACTGTATCACTGCTTGGGACCTGTAAGAAAGTATCTTTCTATCAAATCCCATGTAAGTTGGTTGATATACACATGAATAGTTAACGAAAACCCCAAACTCTGTTTGGGACCTGTAAAGAATATCTTTATATTAACTCCCATGTAAATTGGTCGAAATATGGACGAAAACCCCTAAAATTACGGGTTTATATAACCTTTTAATTCCCCCAAAATGGGCATATCCCATATATTTATATGTATATTTATTGGACTTGTAAAAAGCATTTTTTATATCAAATCCCATATAAATTGGCCGAAATACAGTGGAGTATTGTCAAAAACCCTAATTATGCTTTTTGTAGCACCTTGACCTTTGTAATCATTGAAAATGGGCAAGTCCACCATTTTTGTTTGTCAATGTGTGTGACCTGTAGAAAATTATCTTTGTACTAAATTCCATGTAAATTGGTCAAAATATGGCCGAATAATTGACCCAAAACTCCAAAATGGGGAAATCCTACATTTGTGTATGACAGTGTGTTGGAAACTTAAATTTATATTTGTAGCAATTGCCATCATGATGTCTAAATATGACTGCACAGGAGTCAAAAATATACATTTTTGGATTGTGTGACCTTTGACACCCATAAAATATCCTTAAAAAGGTCTAAATCAAAAAATGGAGAAAGGTATTTGGGAGTATTGGAACAAGGTATAACCCTACCAACTTTCAAGTCAATCCGTCAAGAAATATAGGAATGACTGTAAAGTGTTTGGAAGAAAAAAAAGACACAATAGAAAAAGTCTTTCTCTGCGGATACATAAATGTACATAATCAAATTAATAACAAAAACGTACATTAAATAGTAAATATTTATACTTAAATCAAAATATAAACAAGTTAAATCTAATAGAAAAAATAACGTGATAAACATGAAGTTAAGTGTGTCTAATTGAAGTTTATTGTTCTTCAGAGGTTTATGGTGCTGAAATTTTTCGCCTTTTTACATTCGATAAAAATTTATTTTCTTTAAATTTTGTACATATATTTTATGATTCTTGTTGTACATCATACACACATTATCAGCATAAGAATATATAGCTGTTTTATTTCCTAATTTAGCCTCAAGTTTTAGGTTACCAGTTTTAATTAACTTCTTTAATTTAAAAGAAGATTAAGACCGTCATTACTTATTTGCAGAAATCTAATTGTTTATTTACGAAAACAAAACGATAGAACTGTCAAAGCAAACATCTGGATATATAGTGTTATATACATAAAAAGATATATATATATATAAACGCTTTTTTGTGTGACTTGCAAGGAATCAAGTATTGAAGATAAACTTGATCGATCAACCTTCACTCATGCAAACAGCTAAATGTCAGAAGTGTTGTAAAGGAAAAATGATTGATGCGACACCATGAGCTTTCAGAAGAGCGATTTCTAACCTGACCTCAATTTTCTCTATTTGCCTTTTCATTTTTATGAGTCCATTACAAATACGTACTGACTGGTGGTGACATTTTGTAGCAAGAACTTCCATGGTCTGAGTACTCGTAGCTGGCTTAAATCACATTGGTTTCTAATCCTATTCATTTAAGAAAAAGCATGTCAAATAAGAACTGACAATACTAACTCTTTCAGCACAGTGACATTCCTTTACGTTCTATCCGTGTAAGCGTCGTATGTTTTTTGTTATCTTTAAGCCTCATACAAAGTTGAAGCCAATTTGTTTTCCTACCATTTCATTTATCTTGACTTCATATAATTTTACACACCACAGTATAGTTTCCTTCCTTTATCTTTTGTATGTTGTTCATACGGATAAAGTTATGGCAGAGACATATGTCTTTAAAATTTTTCCTTAACATCACAATATGCTAACACCAGGATATTTTTCTTCTTTATCCTATAAACTTCCTTCAGGTTTTTAAGGTTAACCCATGGTTCCTTATTATATTGCGGTCTACACTTGTACATGATTTACACTAGGATTCTCTTCTTTACATGTCATCATACCATGTTAGTGGAAAAGTTGTACCAGAATATTTCCTTTGTTGTCAGTTAGAACCATATGACTCGTACAGTGGAACTATTTATTTTTCTTTCTTTTGACAGTACAAAGTTTAGGCCACTGGTACTGCTCTAGAGATAAGCGAGAACTATTACGTCTTGTAGCATTTTTCTTTTCACGTTTTTGTTTTTTTTGTAACCGACTTGTTGAGTATATTAAAATTTGTGTAAGAGTATATATAAAAAAGTAAAAAAAAACATTTCTTGCTTTATGAAGTACGAAACAGTAACAAATTTGTTGTCATGTATTTATTTTTAATATGAACGTTGTTTAGATTAAGTTTATATTTAGAAATATGCGTAACTTATAGTGTTAGACATGTATTGCGTGTAACGAATTTATTATATATTTATTTTAATGTCAGCGTTTGTCTGTATTCAGTTTGTATTTAAAAACGTACCTAGCTTACAATGTTAGTTACGTACTGCGAAACTCCCGCCAATTCTCCAAGGTTGTAGAATATTCGTGAACGTAAGAGTCGACAATATATCCACTTCCGTAACCAGTTAAATATAGCTCAGTATTGTTGTTGGAATTTTCGAGAAAAACCTTTCCCGTGCCAATAAAAGCAGCCAAGGCGACGCGCCAAAATAGAGAGAGCTTAAAAAAGTTGGCTAGGAACCTGCTATAACCGTGTACGCTATAAATCGTGATTTTGCTAACTCTTATCAACCGGAAAGTTTACGACATTTGACCAGGAACAGTTATAAATTTCGAACGTCAATTGATTCTCATCGGACGTTAGTATCTTTCCGAAAGTACTACTGAATTCTCATCGGGCATTAGTGGTTTTATGAAAATACTATCCTACTTCAACGGTCCAACAATTCAGTGTGTGACAAAGCTAGCTAGCTTCTCTGCAATTGTACGTACATTGACTTCAAGTTAACTTGCTGGATATCAAGGAGACTCTGAACTAAAAAGATTTTTATATTGGTTATAAGTTGATGAAATGTTTTGTTTTATAAAACTTTACTTTTGGTAACTATTCGTGATAATTGTTGTTGTAAATTGTACTGTTGTGTATATACATTAAAACGTATTTGTGTGAAAAACGAAGACGGTGTGTCAATCTTGTTGGCAAATAGCGTAAATTAACTAAAATATCGGCTTCGAACTATTTTAAATTCTCAATATGTAACAACAGCCATAAGTTTCCTGAATGTGGCCTATTAGTTTATGTACCCAGACTATGAATCAGATGGTCTACGGTTCTTATCAAGTTGTGGAAACAAGTAATAACGCAATTTGCATTTTGGGTGCACCATAAGAGTGACTGTAAAATCCAACTATTCGATCAGATAAGAGTAGTCAAATTGTTGATGGTGGGTGCTGCGAATTAGCTGCCAATAATAAATTGTCTTCTACAGATCAGTGTTCTAATGGAGCATGTATGTTCTCTACACAAAATAGTTTCCATTGTGTTTATACATAATTGTTTGTCAGTGAATGTTTTTGTTAGCATAATGTACTTCCATATATGCCAGTCTGATATTTCAAAATTAAGACGGCTAGCACACATAGCTCTTGTTACTATGTTCGTATATTCGAAATAAACTTCAAGACCTTTTCAACGGTATAGAGATCACTGTAGTACCGTCAGGTCCTGTTTTTGACATCAATAAAGACACTAGACTGCACCTGTGCGTATAACATGGTAACTAACTCCCTCTTTATTTTATTTATTTTTTATATAAGATATTTTCTTTAATCGACAGTTTAGTTTCTAAAATATTTTGTATATATTAAAAATAAAGTAAGGTATTTCTTTAATTGCCTGTCTTTATAGCTGTTATCTTTCAGTGTATTTTTTGATAATAATGATTATCCATAAAAACAAATTATAGTTATTACATACTATTAAGAACCGTTTTAGTTGAGATATAATAATACATCTTAACATGATACACGGAATAACAATATTAGGTGTTGGTAGACCAAGAATGGGAAAGTTAAATTCCATTATTTTATCAAAAATAGTCAACTACACTGTACCATCTATAAAAGTAATGTCCAAATCTAAATAACTAGCATGGACCTCATTATTATAATTTTCTTTCTATTGTAAATTCTGTTGGATATATTAAGTTTTGTGTAAAATTCATATTATTTATATATATATTAAATCATCTTTGTAATGGAAAGTGTAAATGTATAAGTTAGGATTTAAAGTAAGCTTCATAAATGAGTTTGCGTAAAAGAACAGATACAGGTTGGCCATATTTGAAGAGAAGTTCCTTCCCATTGGAATACCCACCGTTTGCTTATATACTTTTTCGTTAAAAACACTATAACAGTTATAAATACAGAAATGGAGTATATATTTTACACTGAATTCTAGTAAAAATATATTTGGGTATAGTTATTTCATTAATTGTAATCATCAAACAAATCAATGAAATTATATAATAGAAATATGGTTTTGAATATGGTCGATGGCGACTGGTCAAATGTCTTGTAACACCTTCAGCTCGATGTGTGTGTGTATGCTGAATATATTTTACCAGTCGCCATTAACCAAATTCAAAACCATACTTTTATTATAAATGAGTTATTTGGGGTTTTATTTGAAAATTAATATTCATATCTTTTCCCACTTAAAATTTGGTTGTATTGATAAACACCGAATTAGTGAATTGAAGACTTTGCAGTTAAAGGCCTATTCTATAGACTGATTTCGTATCTTGTATATTAACAGTGTGGAGTGAAGGGAAATGGAAGCGTTCTTGGGTGGGGGTGGGGGTAAGGGGTTACTCTCTTACGGGAGGAAATATTCGTGATTAATGGTAACTTTAATGTTCGGTTCTGAGTTGACATGAGCGGTGTTTTAACCATCTCTTGAGATGTTGCTATGGTAACACACCAGTGAAATTGAGCTAATTTAGTTTTTAAGAGCCCATTAGCAACTCGTCAGGTCGCGGATCGAAGAGTTTTTTGTAGCATGATCCACGAGAATGCATTACTTTAACAAACCCGTAGCGTAATTAAGTCTTTGTGATTGCTCAAGATCGTGTCATTCCAGACTCGTCCACACTTCATTTGCTCTCCTAATACATTGCCTGCTACAAACATTTCGCGGTTCTACTTAGGGCCACGTGTTTTAATCATGAGTTATTAGTTCTAGATGATTTCATTATATGTCAAATATCTGTTACCCTACTTGTATTCCTGATACACACCCTTCTTGCAACACGCATGCTCATGAGTTCAGATATCAAGAAACTTCTAGGTGTTTAGAACCTGAACATGTGAGCATGATCTTTCAGTTAGTAATAGGTGGGATAGTAAATTATTTTTAACATGAAAATTATACTTGCAAAGTATAACTACCCAAACAAAGGTTACAACGGTATCTCATTACTATTGGCCTATTTGTTAGGCCTTTTAACTTGCATGAATTACTTTTTTTAGTTTTTGTTATATCGAAAATACAAATAATTATTGTATTACGTCAACCTGAGATGCTTGGACAACTTTTAAATCACATCTTCTCTACATTCACAAGTGGAATCATGTTACTGCCACCAGATAGAGCTTTAACTAATTACTAAATATATCCTATTTCCTGAAGAGTAAATATTTTATTCTTAATAATACATGGCTATTCTTATTACAAATGGTAATACAACGCCTTTAATTAGATAAGATTTTCAGCTTTCCCATACAATTAAATTAATCTAGTTAAGTCATTTTAAGCAAAACGATATATACACGAATGCATGACCATATATATGGTCATGCATTCGTGAAATTACGTAACTGGAAATATGCATAGAGAGAAAATTACAATGAAATAGAAAGTTTGATGGTGTTTTTGAAGCAAAAAAACTTGCAAGCATTTAATTCAGTGTAACGGAAACATAAAAATCGCTATCTAGTTCGAAAATGTTTACCGTAATGCATGATGTAGTAGGCTCTGGTGCGTTTTCTTTAGGCTAGTTTTCTAAAGGATGATGTTATTATTGTATTTTTTGTTTGAATAATCTTCCTTTCGAAATGAGAATAGATGGTGGTTCTAATAGAAAAGGGTGTATTTTTATGCATAATTAAATTACCATGATATAAAATCATAACTATACATTTTTTGTCATTGAGATGGTTTCAAGAATTCAAGCAATGCTAAAGATTATTACAAATTGCATTTGTTAGTATCATGTCATTCTAAAGTAAACATTTTTTTAAGTGATGGAGACAAATTTTAGAAATTTTGCATTTCTGCGGAGGTTATAAAAACATAGCTTGAAATTTGGAGACTTTTTTTTTTTTTCTCAGCTGCATACTTCACAATATTCACTAATATTTAATTTCGTTTTAAACAGATCTGTGCCAGTTTTTATACAAACGATATTATATAAGATATGTTAAGTTGTTGAATAAATAATTTTGACCTATGAAATTCATTAATATATCCATAGCATTAAGTCGTAATGTCAAGTTTATAATGAAAGTTATTCCTGCTTACTGATTTGGTTTTCATTTCAGTTACAGAAAAGGAAATTAGACAATGGTAAGTTCAAGATATCTATTTGAATATATTACTGATTTAATGAAATTGATTTTAAGTTATTGCAAAATGAATGTATGTCAGAATTGAAAGTAATAGCTTTTACGTGCTATTAAATTAAAAATTGTATCTATTCGCTAAGTTCTAAACTTCTAGAATAACCATTAACATCTCTACAGTTATTCAGTGGAACTTAACTTTTCCAAACTTTTTATAATCAGTATTCTCCAAGAATCCTTTTTCAATGAAAATTGACCCCCAGTGGCCTAGCAGTATGTCTGCGGACTTACAACGCTAGAATCCGGGTTGCGATACCCGTGGTAGCCAGAGCACAGATAGCTCTTTGTGTAGCTTTGTGCTTAACTACAAACAAACAATTAAAATTGCCTTTTAAATACCGTATGCAATCCAAAATAACTTCTAAATATGTGATAAACGTTGAGATAGTTTCTGGATCCTATATGATATGTATTGTACCGAGTTGATATTTTTAAGTTATATAATGTATAAAATCAGTATATATTTATTTGTAAATAAAATTGAACAATATAACTATCTCCAAGCTCGATATATTAACGTTTGATTAATAACTTTACACATCTTTTAACATGACCATTCAAAAATATAAAATGAAAGCTAACTTGCTGAAGACTTGACGTTTAAACAATATGAAATAATACGTGTGTTAAGAAGACTACAGTACGACTTAACGTTGTATAAATAACATAACATGGTTCGTACTCCTAAAGAAGACTACAGTACAATTTAACGTTGTTTAAACAATAAGAAATAGCAATTCCACAAATAACGACTTTATAACACGAAATCTAGTTGTTTTTATCTTTATTGGACGCTCAACACTTCTGTTTAGCTTCTTACGGAACGTTTTACTAAAACATAAACCATAACTGACATTCCATTTCTATAAGAAATAAATTCTACAGCATCATTATACGTAGTGACTTTACAAACTACAACATGTAGATCATTTTAAACTAACCATAGCCAAGTAGCTCCTGATGTGAATCCGCCTTTCTCTGTACAAATCCTCAACAAAACCACGAAGTACAGCGATAAAAGATCTTTTCATACAACCACTACGACAACAGATGAACAGGAACAAAGGATGACACTTGTATAATATATGTGTGTGTGTGTGTATTATGTGTTATTTTTTTTTATCTTCATTAACTTTTAGTATTTCTACCGTTATTCCCAATAGCAATTTTTGTTACTGTAGAGAACAATTTAAATTTCCAACAATAAGCTTTACTGTCAAACGCACGCTGTAGAAACGCATGCTATAGAATTGATTAGAATTTCTTCTAGAAAGCAATTGAACTGTCAGTTACAGTTTGTGTTTTAGTGGAACGCTCCTGGAGAAGTTGTAAAGGAAAACAGTAAGTGTCCAGTTAAAAACCCACCTAAATTTGGTGTGTAAAAGGTCTTTTGTTCAAAATTAACGTCTTTCATACCCCAACTATGTGCCACAAAAATTAAATATGAAATATAAGTTTCCCTTGAAGACTACAGAATGGCTTAATGTAAAATAATACGTAATAACACAAGATTATAGGTAACCCTGAGAACTATGGTATGACCAAACATTGAAATAGCACAAAATAATGGTATCTTCTGAAGATTACGGTACATTTTAACGTTTCAATAATATAGAATGAAAGGTAAATTCTAAATAATTTAATTTTAACGCTTCAACCACATAGAAGTATAGTTGACCTCTAAAGACATGCTATACAGCGTGTGGAAACTGAGTTGTACAATAGCAGTTGACGGCACTATGTGTTAGGCTTTAAGGTTGAGGGAGAACATGTAAAGACTGAATGTTACATATTAACATTTGAAGATGAAATGTAACATTTTCTGCTTTCATTTTGAAAGATGCTGTGTCTAAGTGTTTATCTTTTTTTACAAACTTAAAAAATGTTCATATCATTGTCCACTACCATTATCTTAATTTTGTGGACTTTGGAATACTTCAAAATCTAAAATAAAACGACAAGAATTAAAATTGGTTATTTCCTTCTAGTAACATTAACAAAACAGATGTGTCTATTGTTGTGTGGAACCGGTTTATTTGAAATGTTGATAATTTTAAAAGATCTGTGTGTATATGAATTCTAGTATCATTTGTGCATTGAAATTATAGATGCTGTTAATATTTTTCTTAAAATTTGTTCCAGATGTCAGCTAATGCTGTTTTGGAACTATTTAACTCTTTTTACCGTTACGTTTATGTATTAACAATTCTTCCAATGACAGTGCTGCATAATTGGGGCACACACGTACATACCCGCGACAGTGCTGCATAATTGGGGGCACACACGTACATACCCGTGACAGAGTTCCAGAGAGGGGGGACACGTATGTACCCATGGCAGTGGGTTAATAGACGAGAGTAAATGATAAGCAATAATCTGCCAGGATTAATGGCAATATTCAATCGAATACTACGAGATTCCCCATTATTTGAAACCACGAGAAAGACACTAACGATGTAACTCCCTTAAAGTTACTATATGAACTATATCATTCAATTTGTCGTGAAATAATTAACTATTGAAGTTGACTTTGTCATGCTATTATTCTAACCTTCTGAATGGAGCAACAAATTCTAAGGCTTACCTAAAGTCTAAGAAGAAAATTCTCGTATTGTTGTTGTTAGTGACCATCTTCAGAATCACTAACAGTAGAGACAAAGCCTACTTTTAAATTGATGGCTGACCCACACTGACCACTTCAAATTAAGATTCAAGGTTGGAAACTAGGACAAAGTGGGATTCTTACCATCAATTATGGAAGTCGAGCATGAGTAGTTAAGGCTGTACCGTGGACGCGCACGCTGATTGGCTGCCTCGGGGAGGAGGAAGGTAGAAGTCACAAAAGACAATTATGTCATAGTTCCACAAAGTATCATGCAGCTGTCTTAGAAATGGTTGAAATTATAGTTCGATACAAGACAGATGGTTATGACATAATAGTTTTTCGAAAACAGAGAACATGTTTCTAGGCCGTCATGGCAGGCGGTCATGACGTCATAGTTCCACGAAGTGGGACCAGCATAGATATGATGAACATGTCTCAACATGACTGTAAGTAGTACAGTTGGTATAAAACACTAATTCGTTATTTAATTACATTTCCTGACCATATGTATTTAAATCATTCTAAAATGATACTTATCATTAATTTATTAGCTAATTACATTCCCTGGTCACTTATGTGTAAATCATCTTAAAAGGACGATGTCATAAAATAATTAAACTTTGCTTTTTGACTCTATAGTGTCCGCCTTTGTAAAACTCATGTAAGATAAAACTATAAAAGTATCATGTGTAAAATAAAATATTTTGTCTTTCATATTAAATATTCACTGAAAATCTTTGAAATAATCACTTGGTTTATAATTAATTAGTCAAACAATAAGTTTTTAAACTATTTCATGATATCATCTTTTTAGAACGATTCAAATATAAATGATCAGGAAATGTAATTTAATGTAAACTAAGTTTAGTGTTAAATGTGGTTTTTCAGGATGAATTACATATAAGTCGTCAGGATATGCAATTAACTAATAAATTAGTGATAAACATTCTTTTTAGGATGATATAAATTGTTAAGAAATGTAATTAACTAATGAATTAGTGTTTTATACTGACTATTAAGTACAGTCATGTTGAGACATGATAGTCATATTTATGCTGGTCCCATTTTATGGAAATATAATGTCATCGCTGCTTGTCATGATGACCTACATTGTTCTCTGTTTTCAAAGAACTATTATGTTATAGCAGTCTGCCAGGTATCGAACTATAATTTCAACCTTTTCTAAGATAGCTGCGCCCTCTGGTGACACTTTGTGGAATATGATGTCATAGCCGTCTGCCATGGTGGTCTAGCAACACATCCCTAATAATATCCCCTCCCTGAGGCAGCCAATCAGTGTCCGCATCCAAGTGCAGCCATAACTAATAGCATATACTTTAACGACTTTATCTATCCTGCACTTGAATGTCATAGCAAATGAAGTTTATTTTCGTAATACTTCTATGTGATAGGAGCAATTCATCTAGGATTTTAAGATTGGTTGATGTGTCCGGCTACGTCGATCTGTGCAAACCAATCAACACTGCTTCAAGATGGAAATGAGAAGTTTTGATACATGTCTTTCAATATTTTAAGATTATAAATCTTAACATTGTTTTTAGTTTTTTAAAGCATTGAATTAATCTTTCAGATGTTTTTCAATTGTGTAAATTGAAACTCATTTTAAATTCCCATAGAAGAAAACTAATGTAACGTTTTCCATGTAATTTTATAATTAAATTTCAGTGGCTATAATTCTCACAATTAGTGAGTTATTTTGTAAGGTCTAGATAGAATGAAGTAGTAACGCACTATTGGTAAAAAAAATATTGATAACATGTGAATTCAACACATGTCACTTCAGAACTTAAGTAAAATGAACAAAACAATAATTAGAAGTCAAGATATGGAAGTACTTTTTGGAGATACAAAACAAATTCCCCAAACATATTTTTATGCTGTGTTAAACATCTGAAGAATCGTCAAACTAAAGAAATGAATACCAATTTTAGCATTTCAAGCTATAACTTGAATTTAGCATTAGGAATACGGACTACTTTCATATAGTGTTTCCAAAATGTGTGGAGGCTACTTAAAAATAATCCAACAGATGAATAGAAAGTGTGCCATACAGTAGTATAGAAGAATATTTTAGAGGGGCAAGGAAAAGATGCTTAAAAGGAAATAAACATTTCAAATACTCCTAATCTTTAAAGGTCAAAATCACTTGGTAAGTACATTTCAAACCTGTAACAATGATTTACCTCTTCTTGCAGTGAAGGTTCTAATTCAGGAATATAATTTTTTTTCTCAATGAAAAATTTCCAAATCCTTAAGCAAATGCTGGTTGAAGAAGATTGATCTGTAATTAAAAGAAATACCAAATACGGGATTTATTAATAGGTATGTGGAATACAGCTTAAGTCTCAGTTTTTAGACTTTGTTAAAAAGCTTTTTGAATTTTACAAAGCCAATAACTGCACTAATCATAAGATTAAATAATTTGTTTTTGTTGCAGGTATAAAGGATTTCTCAAGGACTGTCCTGATGGTCAACTTACAGAACAGGTGAATTTGATTGATACTAGTGTCATAAGTCAGTATTCTAAATATTGAACCAAAGCATGTATAAAGGATTTCTCAAGGACTGTCCTGACAGTCAACTTGCAGAACAGGCGAGTTGAATTGATACTTGTATGTCATAAGTCAGTATTCTAGATATTGAACCAAAGCACATATAAAGGATTTCTCGAGGGCTGTACTGATGGCCAAGTTACAGAACAGGTGAGTTGAATTGATACTCGTGAGTCATGAGTCAGTATTCTAGATATTGAACCAAAGCACGTACGTCGTGAATCGGGACTGAGAAACCAATTTAAACATACCTTAAAATGTTTACTGCTAAAATCTTGAACAGGTACCAGACAGGAAAAACTGTGTAATAATTTTCAGAAATCTATGCAACCTATTTCAGACATTAAATTTTCACAACATTCTTAACCAAAGATGTTGTCATCAAAAGTCTAGACACTTGGGCGAGAACTGTAGGAAGATCACATACTTAATTTTTGTTTTCGTTTTTTTAGATATTCACCAAAAAAGTGGATCAAATTGTATGTTACAGGCCCATAGCAAAAAATAACGCTGGACAACAAAAACTTTGCTACTAGGGAAAACTCGTGTGATTTGGAGTACTTTGATGGCACTGATTTCAAAAATGCAACCAGAATTTGTCCATCGCTTATAGAGTTTGAGTCATTGTAATATCTCTATTTTATCACCACTATGAAATACCATACATCAACTCAATACAATAGATTTATGCTGTAAAATTAAGTTTATGTGGACAGTTTAAATGGTAAAGGCAGAGATTTTTGAAAACTTCAAACATTGACTTTATTGATGTAAAATTTCAAATATATTGTTCATACATACTAATTGTTCTCAATATAATTGTAGTGAATTGCACCACTTTTGCTTCATTTCCACGCTCACCTGCTCTGCCCAGGAATTGCAAAACTGTCACGTGCTCAGTTTGCTAGAACATTCAAGAAGTCCCTGATTGAGCATAAAAATGACATTCAGATGCCACTCAATTGGTCACCTCGCCTCGCTCCGTGCACAGTTAAAAGAAAGTCTGATATTCTACCTCACATCATACCTGCAATATGATCAAATTCTAAATAACCTTTTTTCCTTCTAAAATATTTTAAACTCTACTTTTAAAAGCATAAATTATTTTATATTTTTTAGAAAATCATTTGAAATGTTGGCTGCGTCCAGTTTAAATAAATTCCGAAAATGCAAAAATCACCTAAACAGTTTCTGCTACATTTCTGGAAAATATATTAGTTTCATGGAGGAAAAAATCAAACGTAAGGTAAAGTTAGCTTATTGTCACTATTTTGGGTAAAACTTGGTGACAAAGAAGAACATTGGGCTATACATGTACAGTTTGCACATCTACCTTGACACAATGCCTGAATAAGAAGAGATCAAAGTATGCCATTTTCAGTTCCTATGATACGGTGTGAGTCCAAAGATCATCTAACTGATTAGTTTCTCCACGACTGTTTCTGGATATTCTGGCAATACATTAAATATCCAGATATTGCATCTGCAATGAGACCAATATCTCATGGGAATGGTTTTCCAGTGTCACATCCACCAGCAAATCGGGAAACAGAAGAGTTATCTTGCGAAGAAGACAATGAATCATCTTCATCATCTAATAATTCTGTTCTTGTGGCACCTCAACATAAATTGCCTCATCTGATCATACAGGAAGAGCTAAATGGTCTGATTCGTGACTTGTCTCTATCAAAGCAGCATGAGGAACTTCTTTGCTCTCATTTGCAGCAATGGAATTTATAAGCTCCAGGAAAACGAGTTTCAGTTTACTGGAGATGCCATCAAAGTCTTGCTTCTCATTACAGCATTGACTAACTGAATTCCCTTTAATCTATCACTTCAAAATTAGGGACAACTATGCGCAATATTCTCGTCTAGTTTTGTGCAGAGTGGCGTACATGCCACATTAGCAGCCATATCATTGAAACGTATGGGGCCCTTTGGCTCATCACACGGCATCCACACACATACACGTATATGTATAGGTTTACGTATATAGCCCAAACCACAACCACAATTCTAAATTAGCTGATTGGTCAAGCGTTAAATGTCAATAAAGATTAGTAAACTTGGCTCAACTTACCCTGGGCAACAACAAAATGTTTCTCTGTTATTAGAAAAGATGCAACTATTTCTGTGTAACTGGACGATGGTAATTCAAAAAAAAAGTTAAAATTACTGATCACCTCTAGTTTCCGAGTTACGATAGATTTATTTAAGATATTCTTATGTCGTGAAAATAACTTTTTTTTTTCAATAAATTTATTTATTCATTTAAAATTGCATTTAAGAATGTATAATCTACATGCTTTGGTAAGTTCCTTTCAAGTTCATAGCATGGGCAACAGGAATCGATGTTCCCATTGTGCGAAAGTAAAGGTTTCAGTCTAACTTTACATAAGTCGATTAAAAAAATCTCCATTCTTGAGGATGTTTAGTACCTAAGTCTTCCCTGAGTGCATCAAAATTTGTACAGAAACAAAGTCTCTTACGTATCACCCATCGCCAACTCTAAATGAATAGTGGGATTTGACTGTCACTTTTATAAAGTACTCACGACCCCAAAGAGCGGAGTGCAATTTTGCTCTAGCGGGACCCTCAGATTCACAGTCCAACACGCTAATCACTCAAATAATTTAAGGAGATACTTGTGACAATTAATACTATCATTTGTCAGTTAAAACTTAACTAGAGCTAGCATTCATGAGACAATCGTTCGAAGTCAAAATATATAGCTAATTTGTAGAAATACGAAAAAAATGCCGTAATATCTTTAAGCTATATTGAATATATATAGTCAAAAATATGTATATTAACAGAATGACAGTTGATTTATATAAACATTATCCAATTTCGAAACGAAAGGAACAAAATGCTTGGTTACTGCTCAAAATTGATATCTAAACGCTTGTAACAGTTCATTAAATGTTAACATACACCTGTAGAGCATACACCTGTAGAGCATACACTATAAAGCATACATTTTCGTCTGTTTTATCTGATTGCTTTGTTTGATAGTGGGCCCGGCATGGCCAGGTGGTTAGGGCGCTCGACTCGCAATCTGCGGGTCGCGGGTTCGAATCCCCGTCACATAAAACATGCTTGCCCTTTCAGCCATGGGGCGTTAAAATGTGACGGTCAAGCCCACTATTCGTTGGTAAA
>NW_013667089.1:275499-277186 GCF_000517525.1 Limulus polyphemus
GGGGTAGGAAATTTTTTTTTTCATTGTGTAGTTAGATTAGAAAAAAAAATATTGAAATACATTTTAAGCGGGTTTTGGATAATCTTTGAATTTGCTACGCATGATTAATGTGTAACTGGAATATGTTTCTACAATAATTTGCCTTCAAACTGTATGTTTTAAATGTCTCACTAAAACGTGCAGGTTTAATCACTCTTGTTGGAATATTTATGGCAACCATAATGACTGTTTTTATACTGTTTAAAAGCAATTTCTCAAAATTAACCAATAATATCCAAGAGGTTAGCTGGCCATACTTTGACATGGGATATTCACACGTTCGTGATAATCCAGATAAAACAAATGCACATTTTCACACAGGTTAAACACGGTATGAAATTAAAAGTTCTTATTTTACTAAAATATGTAAGTAACTTACTTATCTTTTTATGGGGCATTGACTGGTAAGATAAGAGAATGAAATAACTGTGTAACAAATATGGTATTGAACATTAAAATGTCTGAAAGAAAATAATTATCCAAATGTCTAGCGTAATTCACGTAGATGTATTTCATACTGACATGGAAGCTTTTTGAATGTTGACTAACCTATCGCAAGACAGACTTTCTATTGATATACAAAAGTAATAACGAAAACAACAAAATTACCTTGGATGGCAGACAACTTGGCCATGTAATTCAAGTTGTGTATTTACTTTTTGTTTTCGGTAATTTTTTTTGTAAAACGGCCTGGCATGGTCTGGTGGTTAGGGCGCTCGATTCGCAATCTAATGGTTGCGGATTCGTATCCCCGTCATTCTAAACATGTTCGCCCCTTTCAGCCGTAGGGGCGTTGTGACGGCCAATTCCACTATTCGTGGTAAAAGATATGGCGTTGGGTGGTGTTGACTATCTGACTTCTTTCTAGTTTATCCATCAGTACAAAGGTTATCTCCTGGACGGGAATTGATTCTATGAGCGACTCTCTCTCTCTCTCCATTCTACTAGTCCTTTTATTTTAGAAGGATGTCTTACGAAGGTTGTAGTTTACACTAGTGGCGTAGCAAGAGGGGGGCAGTCTCCCCCGGCGCAGGTGTGAAGAGGTGCAAAATTTCCTCTGGCCTATAATGCCTATTAATTAATAATTATGCCCTCCCCTAGGATATAGCGCAACTGCCCTACGTTAAGTAAATACGACAGTGTTACGTTATTTGTGTGTATTACGCTTGCAGTTTTAACTTTAAAAAATGCGCCCACTGAAATACAGTGAGACCAAATTGAAGTACAGACTTAATTTACACTATTTCGTCATTCATTTGCAGTAGATCAAATACAAGTCCTAGAATACAATATACAAGTAAGTGTATGTTCAACAAAAAGAAAATACGAGATTGATGTAACATATTAACTGGTGTGCAAGATTGGCAATATATACAACAGGCAAGATCTAGATCTAGTAAACATTATAGGCCTAATGTAGTGGTTTGTAATTGTATTGGCTGATTGTAAATCATGTCTTACACCAACTAATGTACTAGACTTTAGGTCTAATTGCAGTTATAACTTTATTTCTAGACCCTAGGTCCATCATCATACCAAACATGGTAGCCTATATTATAGGCATACTTAGACCTATACTAACTAATAAACTAGGCATTGCACTGGGCGTTCTATGGCTACATTTTAGTTCAAACGACGCCTTCTGAAT
>NW_013667089.1:278109-278905 GCF_000517525.1 Limulus polyphemus
AGAGTTTTTAAATGTGATTTAGCAACTGCCAGTAATTTATATGGTGCTCATAACCATGACTTACCAGCATATACACTCACCTGCATTGATTTTCTTACTGTTGTGTCACATTAATTTAATGAGTATGGGTGGTCTAAATAATGACAGTTAAAATGAAACCAGGTCCAGATGTGCCTAACTAGTCCTGAGTTGCAACTATAATTATATAATTTACGTTTAGGAAATTAGGGAAGTAGAATGCTTCCTTTCATCTGACAATTGGCATGTTGCAACTAAATAGTGTAGTCAGTAGTTATTACTTTATTCTTTTAGCCCATTATGTCGAAAAAAGAAAGTGGGGCACAGGGACACAAAAGACGTGCACAATTTGCAGCTTCGATGGTGGGGTCACGCAAATTGAGAGCTTTCCTTGCTGGAAGTAATGACACTAGTAAGCCAGCATCTCTTACTTTTGATGGCACCAAAGAGATCAAAGAGCAAGTTTGTGAACGTGTTATTTCATTTGAAAAAGAAAACTATGAAGAAACTGTTCTCTGTCCTGTTGAAAGCTGCAATAATAATAAACAAGAGGATCCCACTTTGTCAAACAAATCCACAGAATAGTGTTGCTAAGCTAAAAGAGGATGATCTAATAAATATTTTAACACGCAGGGATATTGGATTTATGAAGTTTGATACAACAGGCTCAGCAGTTGTAACACATGCACATCACACAGAGATTTTTAAAGTTGGAGCACATGAATTTCAACATAAAGAAGGTCCATTTGATGCCAAAGATGGGCGTTCTATGACTGAA
>NW_013667089.1:279905-286718 GCF_000517525.1 Limulus polyphemus
AGTGAGAATGGCAACAAGTCTGAAACAAAATATGGTGCTTATAATATTCTGCAACGCATGCTTACATTTGATTTTCTTGTACTTTTGCATTTTTGAAGAAATCTTTTATCTATCAATCGAGTGTAGAAACGTCTTCAGGACCCCAAAATTAAAGAGAATTTTATAAAGTCACTTGAAAAGTCCTGTCAAGAAGCACTTAAAGTGGGCAAGAATCAACGTGAAACATGGGGATTGACCATTGAAAGAAGAAAGATACGTCGTAAACGAATGCCAGGTGAAAATACAGCTGATGCTGGATTGACTGCTGAACAGGAAATTTATCGCATCATGAAGGATGTTACTGATCGCTTAATTACAGAAATAACAGGAATATTTTCTCGCTTACTAGATTTAGATTTAGAGTTTGGATTTCTACTGGATGTGCAAAATTATGTTCTGACTTAGCAAAGAGCTATCCAGGTGATATTGATAGACTAGAATTGTACAAAGAAATTAAAGACTGTTGAATGTTGATAAGTAAAAGAACACAGACCGATTTTTCTGAACCAATGGTTGCAACTGATTTGCTAACATTTATAATTTCATATGGTGAAGATGTTTTCCCAAATTTAAGAATTGCATTGCAGATTTTGTTAACAATTTGGGTTTCTATTACTAGTTGTGAAAGATCCTTCAGCAAACTGAAATTAATTCTTACATACTTGAGAACCTCAATGACTCAAGAACGACTCAGTAACTTGACAATATTAAGTATTGAAAAAGACGTATTTAATACCTTAAATTTTGATAGTTTAATTGATGCATTTGCAGCAGCAAAAGCACGAAAGGTTCATATAATGTAACCATGAATACCAGAATGCTACCTGTACACGATCTAGTTAAGTATATGTACAGTTTGTAAACTAATAAAATTTGTTATTTGTAAACTTAAGTAGTATTTTGTCAATCTGTTTTTTAATGCATGTACACCACAAATGACTGGCTTCTCATATAAAAGATAAGTTTTAAAACTAGGGATATAACAGAAATTTGTTCTGCATGCTTGAAAGATTACTCTAACTATGTGACTTTGAACAATACTGGATGACATAAATATCAAAATGGTTTACAAATTATGTAAGTACACCTAGTAGGCTATACTTCATTAGTTCCAGGTTTACAGTTGTGATATCGTAAGATCTTATATTGTGAGTTTATTTTAGGCCTGTATAAGGCGGTAATTAATTCTTTGTTATTGTCATTAAGTGGGTAATGAGTCACAAAACAAATAATCAAAACATTTCGGAGGTAGGGGCGCCAAAAGTATTTTTGCCCCTGGGTGCCGAGAACCCTTGCTACGCCACTGGTTTACATTCACGAAACACCGACTTTAAAACAGTCCTGTGTTACAAGTTCAAGAAACAGTTTATATGACTTGTAATGTAATACGAATAGGTTCACAAACAATTCAAGGGATTCAAAAAAGAAAAACTGAATGTTGGAGAGTCGTCGTCAAGCATGGTAGGGATTTAGGTTAAATGTATATTTAGGTTAAATGTATATTTCATACCCTTTCGGGGAATGAAATATAACCAGGGACAAATGTTGGAGGGTACAAGTTTGAAACGGACAAAAAGCTGTGAATGAATATTAGACTTGAATAGCTTTAGCTGAATAAAGGAATTTGATAGAAAATATTAACTAGCTCTTGTAAAGGTTACTAAGAAATTAATAATAAAAAATATTAACTAGCCCGTGTGAAGGTTGATATGCAGATAAAAATGCATATTCGATACTCTTCCAGAAGCGTCATTGGGCACTAGCACACGAGGCCCGTGCCCCGATTCTATTTGACAGTGCTCCTAATACCCATTTGGTGTCTTGAAATCAGAATAGAAAACCATGATCAATATCATAATGAAATGCCGGGAAGATTCTCGAATGTATGGGCCCGAGCTCCGAATCTGTTAAGTACCTGCGACGCCTCTTTACTCTTCGTTAAAACTTTTGGTGACTGAGTATTCTCTTAACATATAAATCTGAATTATGTTCGTTATTTATGTTATTATTGCTCTTTGTCATTATATAGTCTATCCGTTAGGCGCATGTTTCTGTTTATTAATGATATACGCATCAACCGATATTTGTGTAGTCAAGAGACAGTAACTGTAGACATTGAAGCATGTCGTGCACTTGGCAACTGAAACTTGTGTTGTCAAGGGACAGTAACTGTGTAGGTTGAAGCATGTATGCACCCAGCAACTAAAACTTGTGTTGTCAAGAAGCAGTAACTGTTCAACCTGAGGTATGTATTTACCTAGCAAATAAAACTTCTATTGTCAAGAAGCAGTAATTTCAAAACTTGAGAGACTTGCTTTACTAATAAGTAGACAACTACGCTCTGTGGTGTCATGGTGACCAAATTATTGTTTTATTATTTTAGGTCTATATAAATGTATTAGTGTATGTAATTTACCACTAACATCTCCATCTCATAATAACCTTTCTTATTAAGACGTATTTTTATATTATTCTTAGGGTTTCCTGCGTATATACAAACAGTTTTTTCCACAAGGGGACCCAGCTACTTTTGCTTCGTTGGTGTTTAGGGTGTTCGACGAAAACAAGGTAAATAATTAAAAAACAAAAAGGTCTTGATATAATTATATTTTTTTGCGCTTCAAAAAAGTCAGTAATCCAAAATTTGTGAACTGTTTGTCTTTTTTTGTTAATCATTAGATCCCTTTGTTAGGCACGGCATGGTCAGATGGTCAGGGCGTTTGACTCGCAATCTGAGTCGCGGGTTTGAATCCCCGTCCTACAAAACATGCTCGCCCTTTTAACCGTGGAAACGTTATAATATGACGGTGAATCCCATTATTCGTTGGTAAAAGAGTAACCCAAGAGTTGGCAGTGATAGCTGTCTTCTTTCTAGTCGTTTACTACTAAATTAGGGACGGCTAGCGCAGATAGACCTTGTGTAGCTTTGCGCGAAATTCAAACCCGAATCGTTTGTTATACTACATACATGGGTAAGTTAAGAATACGTTGTTGGAAGATTTCCGTGCTCGATACAAGCACTATAAACATTCTTATTTCTGTGCAGTGTTCGTTAGAGTGTGATATAAAGAAACATGGAATTTCATTTGCAATAGCTAATTTATACAAAAAGAAAATGAAATGCCTCTACTTTTCCAGAAATTGATCGCCGTGGGGACGGTATAATGTTACGGTTAATCCCATTAAGTCTTTGATAAAAGAGTAGCCTAAGAGTTGGCGGTGGTTGGTGATGACTAGTTGCCTTCCTCCTAGTCTTTCACTGCTAAATTAGAGTTGGTTAGCGCAGATAGATTTCGTGTAGCTTTGTGCGAAATTCAAAACAAACCAAACCCACTGGGAAGTCGTGTGTCAGAGATTAAGTAGTAGCCTTAAGACTTTTATTCACCGTTTTAAGCAGTGCTTTTTAATGCTATTTGGATAAATGCTGAATAATTTTATGGTTTTCCCTTTTGTACTTCTTGGTTTGTATGACGCTTATAAATGTCCCATCAGTTTTGAGGTCCAAACTCTTCCCTAGTTTGTTACATTACTTTTTGTTGATGAACGAATCTGTAAGAAGATTAGCAAGTTTCGAGAATGGAGAATAAATAATTCATTGATTTATCAAAAACTTAAGTTTAGTACTCACTCAAGTTTTTTGTATCGGTTGTGCATAGTACAACTTTTGTATATTTTGTTTACAACATTTCACCAGGCTTACCTGGCATCATCAGATGAGATACAACAAATTAATTATGAAAAAAACATGTGAGAATCTATGACAATATTAATCTACAAGCATGTGATTAAGCAATTGCAAAGTTAACAAAGTAATTTATCGATGAACAATCTAATTAATGTGAAACGTTGTGGATAAAGTAAACGGCAGTTTTACCATGCATAACGGATAAAAACATTGTATGCATTAAAAAAAAGTCTTTCTAATGTTTAATAAAAGTTTAGTACTTCCCTCTCTCTCTCTCTCGTAACATATGTCAGGACGTGTTAGCAATTAAAGTGCTACACGTACAGTGACAGGAAGGTGGTTAAAAATGTCTATTGTAAGCTACAAGTTTAGGCAACTTGTCAGCTATCCTTTCAGAATGCTGGTACAAATTCCAAGAAACTGTAATAGTTCTTTTATCGTCACCCACTTTCTTCAGGATGGTCCAGTACTCTTTTTTTTTCATTGCTATCTTTTCAGGAAAACCCATATGTGCAGCTTTGAAAAGAACCCTTGTTATCATTGAATATCAATAAAGAAAATGTATTTCTAGACATAAGATTTTATACATATATATATAATTTCCATAGTGGTTTATATTTTTTTTCGTTATTGATTCTAGAGAATGTGTTCTGATCTGGATGGTAAATGCAAATATCGACTTGTCTATAATTTTTTGTTGTAGTAGTGGTATTATAATTTTCTTAAATATCGTGCATACTCCCCTATAACATTAATTCTATAATATTGAAAATTTAGTTCTATTTCTGTTTTATCTGTCTGTAAAATCCCTTATTGACCAGTAACTTTTGAAACAGTTATTTTTCACTGTTGTAGGGTGTCTCTGTCTTCGTCTACTTACGGAGTCGCAATGGCATTGTAACTTAAAAGTTGGCCTTCTCAGGTTGTTGGTTGGACTTTCCCATGGGAATGCTGAGTGGTCATCTTTTTATTGGTGCAATTACATTAAGTGGTACAGGATATTATGTACAATATTTTATTAGTGTGTATACAGTGTGACCTAAAAATGTTCCGACATTTCGAATGCTCATATAACTATAATAAATGAACCTACAAACCAGTAAAACATCCTTATTGATATTTCATACAACAAATTAATTGAACATACACAATATTCAACTTTGATTCGATGGAAAGCATTTGTGATCTGTTGCTTTAATTCGTCAATGGTTTGGGGGTTTATTTTTAGACATCCTTTAAGATTATCTGAAAATATATATAATAAAATAAAACTTTTAGAATCGATATACAGAAGTTGCATAACTTAACGGATGGGTACATTGTTCTGGGCCACCCTGTATTGTGATGTTTCTTGTTCAAAAAAGTAAAAAAGGAAGAAAAAAAATATTCAGTTTTATCCGTGATTCTAGCTTTGTGCTGCTTGGTTTCAAGTTTTTAGTCATTATCATTCGCTCATTTGTTGACCAAACCGACTCCAAACTTGTTATACGCGGAGGTGGTTTATGTAAGCTGCTTATTCCCATAAAAGAAAATATTCGCAGAAATTGATCTGTTCAACTGTTTATCGACAGTGTTCATAGATGGTGATGTATGCTTTTTGTTAGTTTTAGAAACAATTTGTGCCTGACAGTATATTATAAATTTATTGTAAAATAGAAGTTGGAGTAAATAATTCTTTGAAACCTTACAGCATCTTTAATGTCTTCTTGCCGTTGTTGTCGGTAAATGTGAAGAAAAGGACACGACGACCAGATAATGAGACTTCAAATTGGAGCTGTTTTTTAATGCTCTGTAATTGTATTGTGTAATAGCAACTGTTGCCAGTAACTGAACAAATGTATGTAAATATGCAGTCGAATGTTTGATACATGTGTCGTCAAAGTTTCTTACGATCTAAGTAAATTTTTGTTAAAATTATTGCTTTGTATCCAATTCTCTTCATTCTTATGTGTTCCTCATACAACTAAACAAAATACTCTGTTAAGGTTTTCACGTGTGTATTGAGAAAAGTATGACAGCCATTAGTGGATTTATGTACAATATTTTATTAGTGTATTGTTTTGTAAAAATTGGGCCTTGTGTGTGTGTATACAGGGTGACCCAAAAAAATGTACCAACATTTCGAATGCTCATATAAGTATAATAAATGAAGCTTACGGGCTTATAACGCTAATATTTGAGGTTCGATACAGGTAGTGGGCACAACACAGATAGCCCGTTATGTAGCTTTGCGCTTTAAAAAACTAAGCAAACAAAAATATAAAGTGACTGTGCAGGATAAATTTCTTTGTACATTTTTAGCACTATAACCTTAGATACGACACATTGTTACATTGAGCTATAATTGAGTAGGGCCATCTGCTTTTATACAATTGTTATCAGAAGTATGTAATTTGTGTACAAGTGTTATGCAAAATTTTTCTTACTAAGCAGTTTTATTCTTTTAAAATAATTAATATCATTTGATAATTTGATTCTCATCATTTATCCTATCCTCCATATCGTTTCTTACTTTTTTTTCTTCCTTAAATAGCTTTTTCTTTAACAACTCCGAGACTTCATCGTACTCTAAGTTCTAGACTATTTTATAATCAACTTAAAGTGTGATTCCGATGATCGCAAGAAAATGGATTTCATGGTAAATTCCAATGCCTAAAATAGGAACTTTTAAAAAATCGTAGAAAGAAGACGATAAAACAGCTTTAGTCAATTAGCAAAATAATAATAAATAAGGGGTTATTGCAAAATTTTACCCAGTATCTGAATCATCATTTTGTTATTTTTAGTAAATTTCTGATATGTCTACATTGTTTATATACTTAAACTATGCAGAATATGTGCAAACAGCCAGGTTACTCTTTCAAGGTTCAGGTTGTCATCAATTTTGAACTATGGACCAGTGGGGTAAGAAACCAGGTCGACAGCATCCGTTGTCTCTTGTGGCTACTCTTATCCGAATATCAGGATTGACTATTATTCTCATAACACAAAACTGTTTAAGATCACGTCTTGAACCTTCGGATACCCGGTATAATACGCTAACCATTATGCCACATTCATTACTGGTAAAGAGGTTTTCAAATAATAAT
>NW_013667090.1:0-4108 GCF_000517525.1 Limulus polyphemus
TTCTTTTTGTGCTATGTGGTAAAAAAATAATGCAAAGTTTACTTAAATAGCACATTTTAGCTAAATTTCATGATTTATCCTGATAGCCTAAAGCATAAAATCCAGAATAAAGGAAGGACTGACTACTCAAAAGGTGTCTATTAACAATATTGAAGCAGTTCTTTAATTCTTAAATACTGCTTGCTATCAATAAATAAGATAGCTACATAATAAACAGTCACAGCACACCATGGGATATTCATCTTTAAGCCTTTATAGAAGAGAAAAGTATCTAGCAGAGATGCAATATCTCAGAAGAACTATAGATGTTAATTATGATAGAATACGGATCATTTTATGTGTTTCAAAAAACTCGACTAGAAGACTTAAAAATAACTTTTATAAGCATCTAACTGAAATCAAGATTTTAGTTTACAGTTTCAAGTTCAATCCATAAATTAAATTTGTTGTTCATGCCTTTGACTTTCTATATAGCTTCAAAATTAGGAACAGTTTCTCAAATGCTTGTAAACTGTATATTTCAATCATTCTTTAATTTTATTTAGGTTTAGACTCAGTTTTACCAAGTTGCTTGTTTTTTATATCTTGACACTATTTTAATGTTTATCTATAAACTTTTTCTACATTCAGAAAATGTGTAGCTCAGTAAATGAAATATTTGAGAGTGACATAGCGGACATATTATTAACACATGCAGAAGATGTACAGAATTGTTTCAAAGATTATTTGAAAATACTTTTATTTATATGTGTGTGTGTTGAAATTTATTTTGCTTATACAATATTTCTCTGCTTACACAAGTACCCTTGTAATGCATATTTATTTATTTTTAGAATGTCTGAAAAGTTTTAAGTTTCTGTGAGGAAAACCAACCAGCTTATATACATTTAAAAACCTATCATTCTTTTGGTATGTTTAAACAACTCTATTCAATAAAAAAATAAAGACATATCAAAGAGAAACTAAAATATTTGTAACTCTTCTCTCAGCAAGCTATACTTAGATTCTAGTGATAAAAATATCGGTAAGACATGAGTAAAATATTCCTTTCATACCAAAGTTTTAATTCAACCTAAAAATTGTAACATATGAAGTAGGCTATCCACTGATCTTGCTATTCAGCATCACTTGGGTAGGTAACACCCACCTGCTTCCGAATCTCTTCCATGATGGTTGCCAAAAGTTCACTATCTGCATGGGACATTCTAGGACACTCCAAGAGACCTACACATGAAAAAAAGTGTTAAAGATGAAATTTTTTGTGACACTGAAATATAAAAGCAGATATTAACTTTTTTTTTTGTATAACAAATATTTATTCTGTGTCTGCATAATTAAAAATAAATTATTTTTTCATAATAAAAGGAAATTAATAGAGAATATTAAGTTTTTCAAGGCTTACTACCAAAGATTTTAATTATATTTTCTCTGTCTTTAATTTAATAATTTTTGTGAGTGTAAAACACTTAAATAAACTATTTCGGTCTTTATTTTCATGAGCAAAATAATGATGATGATGCACATAGTTCAGCAACATGATAACTCGTGTATATTTTTCTTGCTATGCATTGATAATAAAGTTGGGAAAACAAAAGTGTTCTGTGTGTTAATATTGAAATTAAATCACTAACTCTGAATATGTAACTTTTCATGCTTTTAAGTTTTTTTTCAGCTTTGTATTTCAGTAGTACTGCATGCTCATACACACAATCTTCTCTTTTCTTGGTAAGAAATTTCTCAAGAATATAGTGGTTTACATAAGTATCACTAAGCATAGTAGTGCTTAGTATGTAGAAATGTTTGAGAAAAAATGAATGCCACATTCAATATATTACTTTATGATGCTTACAAATAACCGCTAAGGTTTAGCACCTAATTTGCCATTATCGAGTATCTCACAGCTTGTGATATCATTGAAAACTGTTGCTAAGGTGGAGAACTGGGAACTAGCTAAAATGCCAAAGTGTTCTTTTTTCTTTTCCCATGCTAGCCAAAAAGTATGTGAAGTTTTTGCAATGGCTTTAGTATTACAGAAAAGCTTTTTAAGAGCACTTTGGAACAAGCTGTTACTAAGCGAAGTAGTGCATAATATAAGATGAAAAAAAATCATAATTCTAGTGTGAACGATGTTATTATTACCTCTTCAAGTTAGTTTTCTTACACAAATCTGGTGTTCCTTTAAAAAACGTAAGTACAGGGTGAAAAAGGAATTACCAGTCAATAATAGATGAACATTAGATGACTGTAACAAGTAATAAAAACAATTTTGTCATAGTAAAAAATTTTGAAAATCTCTGCTGCTGCTCCTTCCATTTGAATGTTTTTGTTTCTTTGCTGGTTGAGTTGACATTCTGAACAAGCAGAAAAGGGTAAATACAATTTAAAAATATCTCACCAATTAACTTAAATATAATAATTTTATTACCGTAACATAACAGCACGTGAAATTTATGTCACTGATATAAAATTAAATTGATTACTAATTAATTAACTGGTCAGAAATATAAACATGCCACACTTAATAACATAATTTTAACAATATAATTCATATATTTACTGCAAAAAAATAAATGCATATTTACCGTTATTATCACTAAATATCCAGTATTCACTCACAAACAACAGAAGAAAAATATAAGCAGAATGAAGACATTGCCAACAGTTTACTTTTTACCCAAACACTGATGTGTATACTGGGTATGCAAGGAATTCAAAACGTGTCATCCGATACCACATGTTCCTGCAACTGCAAAGCTGGTGCCAAGAGGGCATGAGACATCTTCTGTGAACATTTCTCACTACTCCCGGGTTGGAAAAAATCATATGCTGTTGCATTTGGGAATAATGATAATCATTATGAATATATTTATTTATTATGGGTTAGCATTAGGGTTTACAGAATCAAGAGGTGGCACTGCAGGCTGCATGCCAGCAAAATATATTTGCATACCACCTTGGGCACGCGTGCCATAGGTTTGCCATCACTGGTCTAGTTCATACATCACACCTACAGTACCACCTGATAGTTGAGAAAGCAAGTTCATAACTGTCTTTTGGTCACCATTTAGTGCCCACTGTCTCACCTGCTCGAGAAACAGCTCCTGTTGGTGGATTTCATTTAGTTGTTAAAGTTCTCAGTCACCACTTGACCAGTACCTATAACTGTGCTTGCCTATGCTTGCTTTTTATGCGAAAAACCACACAGAAAAGAAATGTTACTGCCATAGCTCCAAGAGAAAAGAACCTAGAAACCTGAAATTGTGAACACATACTAAGTGGACCCTGAGGGTATACACTTGAGTATTATTACTTATCTATGTGTGAATTTTTTTTATGTGAAAAGCTACATAGAAATGTGTCCTCAATGGAATGTTAGTGTTTTAACTATTATGGGATGTTATAGGGTGATTTTTAACTATTATGGGATGCTATAGACTGGTTTTAACTATTATGTGGTGCAATAGATTGGTTTTAACTGTTATAGGATGTTATATATTGTTTAACTATTATGGTATGTTATAGAGTGGTTTATGAACTATTATGGGATGTTGTAGTGGTTTTTAACTATTATGGGATGTTATAGTGGTTTTTGAACTATTATGGAATGTTATAGTGGTTTTTGAACTATTATGGAATGTTATAGAGTGGTTTTTAAGTATTACTAGCATATAGCCTATCAAAAATGATGTGGCAAGTACTACTATCCCCACCCCACAGTATATCCTAACCTCACAAAGGCCCACCAACAGGGGTGGGGACAACTGCCCAGGGGTCCGGGCGGATGAAACCTGGTTATGCTGTAAAGCCTGCAAAGCATCTTTAGGCTATATCTTCATTTAATGATAAAAACCATAGTTTTGGGCTTTTCTTTGCATATAGACACTTGATACATTAAGAACGACTGAAATAATAATTTGAGTAATAATTAATATGTATTTGTTACTTTATAGATTTAATTGATATTTGTTGTTACTTTATTAACGTTTTTACGCTTATACTGTGAGGTAAAAACGGCTGCTGCTATGATTTTGCTTTGTTTATGAGCTCATTGCTGTCATAATGTAGGATCTTCTTTTTAATAAGTTCTTAAAAATGTTGAAAAAAGAGA
>NW_013667090.1:4944-26840 GCF_000517525.1 Limulus polyphemus
TTTTGAAGCGTCACCACATTGTAATAGTTCATGTCATTGTGTCCAATCATGCTCTATCTGATGACCTTAGTATCTTGATATTCCTACAGCGTACTTTCCTTTTCAAAAGACTCCATCATAACGACAAAATGTTGAGGCTCCATGATGTGGATGTGACATTTCATTATTTCTGTACTGAAATAGATAGTACGGAATAATCCTATCACCTTTCTTAGCCACTGGATGGCAGCTATCTTCAAACGTGCACTTTCACCTTGAAAAAAGTAGACTTGAACTAGGTGAAAGCTATGTTGTTGTCACAAAATTACTGTTTTATCTTCGGATATTATTAGTTGAAAAAGAGAAGAACACAGACAAAGGATGGAAGACCAATCTGGCTTATGTTTATCACAGGCTCTAATTACACTGATAAATATAAGCTTCCAAAACTCCCTATCTGGTAACCTGAAATCTCATTAGTTGCAACAAGTCCGGAGTATACATGGTGGAGCCAGATGGCTTGTAATGGAAAAGTATTAAGAAAACAATTTCGGAGTAAAAACATATTTGACAATAATCAAACCACAAGTCCCTACTAATGTACTCTGTCTATACATTAAATACAGACAAACTCTGGATATGAACTACCGGCACTTTATTAAATAAAAACTTTATTGAAGCCGTATGGCTTCCACTTTAAAATATCTCTCTACAAGTACATGTTTTGACGTGATCTACGTCATCCTCAGGTGTGACTTACAAGACTATTTTATACTTTCCCCCTTGTTCAATGTATTGAATTGTGTAAATATAAAACGTTGTTTTTAATTATTTATTATGATTTAAAAAAACTGAATACTTATATATAAAAAGTTTAAATAAAACTAAAATCGGGGCATGCATTTTGCCTTACATAATGCAGGAGTTAGGGTGAAGTGAGTCTACAATCTAACTTGAAACCTCTCTCTGACCTATTTTTTATCAGCAATCTAGATTAAGTATACCATTTTTGGTTGTGTATGATTGGTCTAGAAAAGGATAAGAAATGATTTATTACTGGTGAAAAGGATCTAGCTATATCATTTACATAGTGATAAGCAAGTTCAAAACATTTACATTAATATCTACTGTTTAAAGTTTTTAGGTTAAGTACTTATTGTTTCCTGACAAGTTTAAATAGAGAGCAGATGTACAAAATGTAAAGTATGTTCAACTAAGCACATGACACCAAACTTGTAAAGAAAGTATTACAATATCTAAAGTATGTATGTTCAACTAAGCACATATATTTAAAATATCCTTACTATGGTAAATGCAATTTTTACATAAAGTGACAGCAGATGTCAGTATGTCTGTTTAGCTGTAAATTGCTGGAACTTCTATTACAGTTGATATACAACTGAGTCTTTCCTAAAATGTGAGTTACGTCCAATAGTTGACAGATCTAACTACAAAGCAAACATTCCAGAATTTTCTCATAATATTCAAGATAGGCAAATAAATAAAAAACATTATATAAAAATAATTGTATGTTGTATATAAACATTTTGGGTTTTAAATATTTATCTGAACAAAGTTATCACAATGTAAGTGTTTGTAGTGAGACAGTAAAATTATTCTGTCTCTGTTTTTCAGTAGTCCAAGTTATATTGATCTATTGTAATTCTGAATATGTTTCCATGTGTTTTTACCATTGATATCTTCAATTTTGCTTTGATAAATATGTTTTGGATTTATGTTTCACTAAAATGTTAACATAAGGAAAACATATGTAAGCAACTGACATATCCTTTATCATTCTTTGCAAAGAACACATAGTGGGCTCACATATACTAAGTTGGGACATTATGCATTTAAGCTATATTAAAAAAATATCACAAAACAAAGTAAGTACTCACACAACACTGATATCAAAGTTGTAAAAAGTTTTTCATTACACTGTGGCTTTACAGAACAGGTTTTAAATCCTGAAGACAGCTTTAAATTGAAGATCTTTCGAGCTTCCAATATTAAATTCAGAACAGCAACAAACAAAATGTTTTAAGTTAATTAAAAGAATTACAATCTGTCTAAAACTTATATATAATTTCTAGATCATAAATCTAGATAAATGCTTGCTTTTCTTTTCCTAACAGGTATATCATGTGTCAATTGTTTCATTAATTAAATAAACCTTGTAATTTGTGGGAGGAATAAATGAATATAGCTGTTATGCAGTGTGTTGAAAGAACAGTTGCAAAAATACTTTACTTTTTACTAGTAGATAATTCTGAGGCAAACTGAATTTGAGTATTGTGTCTTTTCTTTTGCTAAATCAGTATTTTTTTTCACCAGATTTGTATACAAGAAAGAAATTCTATTACACTGTACAATAATAGCTAAACACAATAAACAGTCAAAAATACTGCCATTTCCCTAACACTGCATCTTTAATGGCATCCACATACTGTGCTGGAACCCAATATATCCAGTACCTGGAGGCTTCTGTTGGACCAAGCTGTAATCCCTATAGTGTAATATAGAGAACTGTTAATGACATATGTTCAAGTAGATAACATCTTTTAACCATATTTAGATATTAACTGAAAACCTGCAATACTGAAACCATGAAAGGATATGCCAGTAACAAACTAATAGCAAGATGTCACTACAGTATTTTTGTATACAGAATACAAACCTGCCAGATGCAAAAAGAGTTTCTTCATTATTAGTTTTTATTACAGGGTCAAAGTATTGATATTGTGTTACAGCACACTATAACACACAAGTTGGGCCATAAAATTCTTGATGTACATTGAATTGTGTCCTAAAATATAGCAGTGACATAATCCTAAATGATTAAACAACATGATTATAAAATTATGACCACATTAGATTGTATATCAGTTAAACAAACAATATGAAAACAGTATATTTTAAAATTAGATTTAAATGTCTCATGAAATTTACCTGTAATGATGTCAAATAGATTACTCATACCATTACATAACAATATATAATTTGAACAATTTTTTGTAAAAGTTATGTAACATACTTTTAAATAACCGTCTTTTTTATATAATTATAGAGTAATTTTATATTTTCCATTTTTAATAATCTTATAAGCTTAACAGTTAGTTAAAATTAAATAATCTATATATGCAAAACATTAAATTTTTCAGCAGACAGTATTTGTTCTAGTTTTTCTTACTTTTAACTTTTGAAGTATTTACTTTTCTGTTCAAGCTAGAGGGCAAGTAAATAAGTTGTTTTATACAGAAGAGTGAAAACTATAGTAAAAACATTTTTTTATGTAATGAAGTTGTTAATTAGTAATTTCAAAACAAAAACCTGATTATTGTGAACACTGCTGTAGGAAGCAATTCTGCAGTGGTCAGTCCATTGCCACAACAAATAATGTGTGAAAAGTATGCCATTTTTAGGGGTGTGTAGGGGCATGCCCCCACCCAAATATTTTTGAAAATTGAATGCTATGGGATTGAATCTTGAACCATTTTAACTACAAATACTGCATACACACAACATAATGTATTGAAATAAAATAAGAAAGTTTTAATACATAAGTTGTAGCTATACATGCATGAAAAAGTGGTTAGGCCATGGCCTCACTGCTTCCTACAGCCCTGGTGAGGTACTGGTAAGCAATTTTCAGTAAAACAGTGGATGTCTAAGCTTGCCAATTACAATAGCAATTAAAAATTGCTCATCAATGATTAAATACACAATTGTTTGCTATAAATTGATGCATTACTAATAAGATAAAAACTACAATTTTAGAAACTACATATAGAAAGTTAAGATTTTCTGAAAGTGAAAATGTATTTCCAATAATACTTACCTCCTCTCACACTTATAGCTACTACTTGACTGCCGGGGTTTCTTCCTTTTCCCATTTAAGCATTGGTCTGATTTTTTCTCACTTGCTCCAGTCTTTTGTACCCCACTTAACTGCCCTTAGCGATATTGGTTTTGTGACACTCTACATCAGTGTCAAAGCACCCTCTATCCTGGTACTGTATATAAGCACCACATTCAGATAATGTTATCACTTTTTTGAAACTGACTCAATTCCAGTCTCTAACACTGGCTCTTAGTGGGGAGGAAGGGCAGGAGAGTGTGAATAGAGGTACGTATTATTTGAAATATATTTTTGATTTAAGAAAGTGTTAACTTCCAAACATACATACCTCCTTTCATACGTACAGCTAGGATCCAACACTGATAAGGTGGAGAGGCTGGTGAGGGTATTATCCATACAAAAAGTGTCTGCATAGATCATGAGTGTGTCAATAGAAGATTGACACTACATCCAGAACAGGTATGCTCTTCACCCGAAACTTAATTTATGTACTGTGGGTGGAATTTTATCTGATTTGTCATCACTATTGTCCAGGCCCCAACCAGATAGCCAAGGTTCCATTACTCGTGGTTGGAATTATAGGGCCATGGTCCCTCTATCCCATGTTGGTGGGTAGGGCAATTGAACTACAATGTATATATATACTTATAAGTAGATCCCAACCTGTAGCCATAGAGTGATGCATTCTGAGCCACTGGAATCACGACAAAGAGATAAACAACACTGAAGCAGACAAACCTTCTCCTCAACCTGAAGAAGACTGAAATGCAACGCCCCAGGCTCAGAATGACGGGATCATGTATGCCTTACTCAACCTCAGGAAATCGAACTCATCCGGTCTGGAATTATGATCATTCATCCTCATTCCTCAACCATGTGGGCAAGGTAAGTTCCACATGCCCCTGGAATTATAGGGAGGAAGTGGAACAAACTGTTTTCAACCAAGTACCCAGGATGTGACCACTCTGCTTTTGGAATTACGAAGAGACAGTGGACCCTCTTCTGTGAACAATGTACTGAACCAATATGGAACAAAAAGAAGGGCCAAGCACACTTTAACAGATTAGCTGAGCATAAAATCTGAACCAGTATTATGAGTAGGCTCCCACATTGGCTGGTGCTGATCCTACCTACATCTGGGAAATAAACACCCAGGGACATAAGTAGGAGGGACCCCAATTTTGCCCTTTTATCCAAGAGTGGAGGAATTCACACTAATACTCTGGAAAAAAAGCCACTGTCCATCAGCCCAGTGACTGGAAACTGGGTGTGGTAAGGACTCCTTAACTCCACTAGTAAAATATGGGGTGTAATTGTGCATTGGGGAGCCCTTAGGAAAAGTGTTCTGGAAACAGTGCAATAGGTGAACCAATTTCCTACATTTGTAGAGGCAAACCTGCACCAATTTATTCAATCCAATGATCAGCAGGGATGGACAGAATCCCCTTATGCTTTACTCATGATAGTCCATGAGTGGCAGTCCAGCATAGTAACGATAATAGCACCCAGTGAGTCTCTAAGTGATCTTATGGAATACCTCATTTGTATAGAGCCTATTTCAACCAGTAGCAGAAAATTAAACACTTGTCTGGTTTTCAGTCTAATGTTTGTGCAATTAACTTGTTAAAAACCACTTTTACACTCTCCAAGCTACCTGGCTGCACAACAAAATATCAAGTGCTGCACACTTCATTATTTCAGCTGCACACATATTCACTAATGGTGAGGAGCCTCAATACTCTGATAGCCTTAATGATCCTGACAATCGATAGGCCTTAAACCGAAATAACCAAGTGGTAGCACTGCAAAATGGCCTAATGATCCAATAGGGTCGATGGACTAAAAATACCCCCTGCAGAATGCTGGGGATTCAAAGAATATTTTGTTCCAAGTATTGAACAGTAGTTGATAAGACCATCTTATAAAGGGTGATTGTGGAAGATGCAAAGATTGTGACAGATACATGACAAACTTAGAAATTAAACCCCGATGCTGTGCGAAAGACTGCATAACCTCTTTGCCTGAAGTTTCAGCTTCTAAATAGCCAACTGTACAATGTTAGGTCGTGGCTGCCTCCACAGTGATGGCCTAAGAACTGGAAGAGGTAGACACTCTGGAAGGTACTGCAGTAACAGAAACCAGGGTGTAGCTGCCGATCTGATGCTATCAACAGGACCCAACAATGATTGAAACAAATCATATTTAGTACCCTGGGTAACATATGAATTGGAGGGAAGGCCTAGAGTTATAATCCCGTCCTGTTCTGATGGAATGCATCCATTGCCAAAACCCAAAAGTGAGAAGTGAGGTACTGGAAACCAAATTGCCAGTAGTTGGGTGTTCCAACGAGAGACCAACCCACAAACTAGAGCTGCAAAATGAGAGCCAATCCAACAGAACCTTGCAATGCAGCATCTATTCTGCTGGGAGAATTTGTTTGGATTGACACAATTGATCTACTACCACAGGCATCACCCATGGAACCTGGCAAGCTAGTGGGGTGATATGATAGGAGTGGTCCTGGGAAAGGCGGTCCAAGATTCGAAAACTAGGAGCCCTGGACCAAGTCCTTCCTTGATGAAAAACACAAGATACCATCATGAAATTGTGAAGCCTAAAGACTTTCCTTTTCATAAGCCCAGAACATGAGGCATTGCTTTTTGAAGAGCAAGAAGGAATAAAACATTGTGTAGGGAACCCTTGTTGTCAATGTGAAGACTATGGAATTCCTGACTGTTGGTATATGCATCCCATCCCTGAAGCAAGGCATGCATGAAGAGATGGAACTCTGGATGAGGAACCTATATCTTAGTAGTGTCCTGACTTAACCCCTCAAGTTAAAGAATGATCCCAACTAAGGACACTGGGGAATCCAGTGAATCAATGCTTATGATCCCTTGGTTGCATAAAGACCATTAATCGGATTTCTTGTGCTCTTGTCCCAAATGCATGAGGGATTTGAGTGATACCTACATTTCCAGAAGAGAAAGAACCCCCAATTCAGTGGGAAAAGGAGAGTAAGAGTCGGGCTTCCTGTTTCATAGTGTGGAGCATAAAATATACCCAGACTGATGACATATTGAAATGGAGCAAGAATAGATGCCTCAGCCCTGAGAATGAAGCCTGCCTTGTTTTGTTTTTTTTAAAGTAGAATCAGGATATGATGTTCTGACAATTGATGAGATGGTGCCAGCAGTAACCAGTCGTCTATGGAATGGTGTGCGTACAGTGCAATGAAATGAAGGTGAAGAGAAAAAAACTTGTACAATACGGCAGGAATCGTGAAACTGAAGCAAGTCCAAAGGTAAAAGCCTGAAACTGCAGTACCTGACCCTTGTGCACAAAAACACTGATAGTAATGGAATACCGCCACTATGGCAATGTGCAGATAGAAGCAGACTACAACAAACTTGACATCCAAAATCCCAGTAGAAAATTTCAACTCAGATTGAGGAACAAATAACTTGTGAACCTTGGGGAATCTAAGCATTAATATAGACAAGAAAGATCAATGACTGGACACAAATCTTCTGTTTTCATATGCCCAACAACTGACACAAATAAAACCTTTGGAGATGGAAACCCTACAGGGTGAAAGGATGACAGTGGTAAAGATGTGAACTGAATGATTAATCCTGACTCAAGGACCTGCAGTGCTCCTGGATCCATGGCTAAGATTACCTCACATTCAGAAATTCTCAGAGCCAAGCACCCACAGACCCAGAAGGTATACAATAATCACCACAACCACTGGTGGTGATCTGACCAAGGAGCAGAACAATTGGATATAGACAGCATCTTTTCTGGGTACCAATGTACCAAGGATCTGATGTCAGGGATTGGGGCCCATAAATAGGGGCAGAACTATGACCCCTGTAGGAGCTGGTAAAATTCAAGACACCAATATGGATGAATGTAGAAGCCAACACTTGAACCAATGTGCATGCTAATAACGGTTACAGCTCACCATCAAGGAAGATGGTGATCCTGAGAGTCTTCCAAGAAAGTGAAGTGAAAGGAAAACAAAATGTTGGATTTTAGAGTTGTAAGTCTGTAGATTTACCCTGTCCCATCAGGGGACATTGATTTATTCAGGTTAACTACAAACTTCACCTTAGAACTCCAAAATTCGAGTCACAGATGTATTATTTGAGAGTTGGAAAATGATTCCACCTGGCAGTGGTAGACTAAATCACGAAGTTCGGACAACCATGCCAGATAAGGCATAACTGTGCTCATGTAACTGAGAAGTAAACCTCCAAGCATTAACAACAATGTCTGTGGATAGAGAGAAAACTAACAATTTTCTCCCAGACCTTTCAGCCCTCAAATGAGGTGCAGACTTAAAAGCAACTGGAGAAAGTCCCTAAACATCACACTCTTGATTAGTCAACAGAAGAAAATAAATCAAAGGCAGCTTATCTCAAAGTGGCCTCCTTTTTGTTTTCAAATGTCATTTAAAGACTGTGTTGATTACCATTATTTGGAACAACAAGTTTGTTTTGTTAGAGCAAAGCAACGTTGGGCTATCAGCCACTTCCACCACAGGGAATAAAACCCCGGACCCCAGCGCTGCAAGTCCACAAACTCACCACTTTCCCACAGGGGGAGCTGTAAAAGTCAATGTACTAAAACAAGGAGCAGTAAAAAAACTATTCTAAATTCTCTTCAGAATGTCAAGGATCACCAGAACTGAATATATGTTTCCATCTCACTACAAATAAGATATGAATGAGATCACCACTTGATAGTCTCAAAAGTTCATTCTGTAAGTTAGCTTTCGAATTGGGGGGGGGGGTACAAAAATCAACTAGGTAATACAGAAAAAATTCAACGTATCTCATAGTACTAGGAAACCCGTTAGTGGTGCTTTATCGAGGAAAAAGTGATAACATTATCTGAATGAAGTACTTATAAGCAGTATCAGGATAGAGGGCACACTAACATAGGTGGAGTGTGTTAAAACACAAATATTGCCAAGGGCAATTAAGTGGGGTATAAAAGCAGAGCAAGCAAGAAAAAATCAGACCAATGCTTAGATGGGAAAAAGAATAAATCCTGGCAGTCAAGTAATAGCTGTAAGTGTGAGAGGAGGGAAGTATGTCTTAGAATAATATCACCTTAGCCTTTTCAAATTCTTATGCAAAATGATGAGTGACATAATTGTTACAAGCTAGATAAGGTCAAAACATTAAAACTGCAGAAAGTAATTCTGAACCACTGAGAGTAAAATATTAAATAAAATAAATGAGAAAATGTAGGTCAAGACAACACAGAAAAAAAAGTCTAGGAACAATTAGAAAATAATGCAAGATAACGTTGTTTGTGTGATGAGAAAGAAACATAAAAGTGGCTAATTTAGAAGGTAAATTGAACATGGAACATGCAGCTAGTAAACTAGGTTAACTTGGAAATTAATACAATCACCCTGAACATGTATATGAAAAAGCAGTAACAAAACTTTCAGTTAATTTCTTCAAAATGTGAAATAAATGGGCAAATAATCAGAAGCTAGAAGAGACAAAGGGCAAAATTGTAGGCTAAACTTCTTCAAGATGTGAAGGAAATAAGCACATGCCAGAAGAGACAAAGGACATACTTGATGACTAAACTTCTTCAGAATGTGAAAGAAATAAGCAAGTAAGTACGAGCTAAAAGAGACAAAGTGCATACTTGATGGCTAATCTTCTTCAAAATGTGAAAAAAATTAGAAAGGAGCAAAAATAGGAGAAATAAGAATCATGAATAATTATTTAAATATTATTTTAAAATTAAAAAATACTTTTATGCATCAGAAATTCCACATGCAAAATCATTATAATGTCGAGATAGTTATCAAATGTTTCTTAAGAAAAAACAATATTTTATCTGTTATTTTCAATAATTAATCTCTGTATGGGTTTGACAGATCTGACCGATCTCGCAACCACCATAAAAAATTTGGAAATAAATGTATAAATCATGCCTCTTTCATTCTCGAATGAACACATATTATAACACGAAACATATATGTTTAGACTAAATAGCTTAAATCTCATAACATTATACATTTATACATATTTATTATTTTTATTGTATTGACCTTTCAGCTATGCCTGGCTAACAATACAGAAGTTACAATGACGTAGCTCACGTGCACTCATGTTACCATATCAAATAACATAAAACTGACCTTTGATCTGTACAAAGTAACTTGTCTTGGTTGTGTTTTAGTAGACTAGTATTTTGTAAAATACAGCTAAATTTCAAATATTCTACATTATATATGTTGGTGTACTTTGGTGACAGATTATCTTGTAGGCAGATTTTGTTGAATAAGACTGATGTCTGTAGGTTTACTTTCTTCTTTCAAGAAGAAAGTAAACCTACAGACATCAGTCTTATTCAACAAAATCATTATATATGTATATAGGTTATTGCTATTTTGAATCAAGTTCTTAAACTTATTTTTCTTAAAACATATAACAGTAAATAAAGAAGTAAAGTAAACAATTATCTCTTCTAGTTATGACCTTTGTACTTGGTTACTGCTTGACATAGGTTGCTAAGCCTTTAAAAAATTTGCATGTGGAGGATATGAAACAATGTTTTTTAAGTTTTATATAAATATTTCAATAACTAAAAAATCATAAATTACAACATTAATACCATATAATTCGCAATAATTTATCAAGCTTAGTGACTAAGATGTATTTTAGTCTAAAAAATATATGAAATTTCGACCAGACTAAATACACAACCTACCTCGTTGAAATATTGATTCAAAAGAAAGAAATCGTGCTAAGTCTATTAAAATGGCTGAGAAAGCTACTAGGGTGACATTCTGAGCTTCCAATTGAGGTTAATCTCAGGGATGGAACCTGTGCTGAAAGAGTTAACTGTGTAATGAATATCTGTATATACATTTGATTTGTTTTGAATATATTATTTTAAAATAAGTTGATTGTGTGCTGTCTGTTTATTGTTGAAATTTATTGCCAACAATTCACAGACATGTACTGTAAAGAATCTTGCTCATACACATACATAAAATCCTGACAATGTGGAAATAAATTATTATACTGACAAGAGAAAAAAAAAGGAGTATTATAAAAAGAAAACAGACATACCATTACATGATATTCTTCATGACCTTCAATAGGTTCACTAATAACATTTTTTATAGAATTCATTCCAACTTTTTCTGTTCTTTCTGTAAAAACAAAAACACACAAGTCATCTTAATACATATCAAAGTGAAATATTTTCCATAAAATATGAAATACATTAGAGTTTGTAACTAAGAAGTCATGTTAATAATTTTCTTAAATATTTACTATTCATTTAAATTTACCAGAATTCCAAAAGAAGAATTTTATGATGTTTCTTTGACAGTAGAATTAATGAAGCAAGTCTTGCATAAACAAAGTATAATTTTGGCTAAAGCCACAGGATTAAATAATCTTTTAGAAAAATCACAAAACTTCTCAATGACATATGTTTTATACAGAATGAATGTCCATTCTATATTATTCACAAAAATGAAAACTTACTCTGGAATTTATAAAAAAAACAAAAATCAGTATTTCTACCCAAATTTCTGTTAACTAATTTTAGATTATGATATATAAACCATAAACATTATACAAAAAAGAATTTCCTTATAAAAAATAGTAAAAAATATAATACAAAGAAAATTCAAAAATAATTACAAATTTAATTAATAGGACAGTGATATAAAACAAATAACCCAACAAACTACAATTCAAAGATGATTTTAAAACTTAAAATGAAACTACAAATGGTATAAAACAAAAACTCAGCAATATTAATCACTAAAATGATGCTCTAAGTCAACTCCAAGAAAAATAATACCAGAAACTATAATAACAGAAAGCATATAAAAATGATCTTGGACTAACAACAACACATACACATTTTTCAAAGTGATCAAACTGGTGTGAAATAAATGATTTGGTCATTAAAGTAAGTTTTTATTTCTGTGGTACAAAAAAAACAACAACATACATTCCATATCTGTGGATATTTATAAAATAAAATTTATAACATATTAAGCTGTCTCCCTAATGTCTAATGTCTTGACATGGTTCCTTGATAGCTTTCTCCAATGTATAGTCACTTTTAAAGAAATTAAAGCAATGACACTTAAAAATATAACAATAATAAAATACTGGTATAAGTTTTACAACATCAAGTTTTTTTTAGCCTCAGCATACAATCTTTTTTCTTTTGTTTTTGGGTGAAAGATTTGACACTGTTTAGAATTACAATAATAGGAGATTTTTTATTTTTAAATTAATACTTTTGATCATAATTTTGATGAAATCAGATTACCAATTTAAACATAACTATGCACAAATAACTTAAAGATGGGTGTGAAAAGAAAATATAAGTGTTTTTATTGGGAGATTATTTTAAATACTCTGAATCTCAGAAAGATTGTGGTGGTATAGTCTGTTATTACTGATTTGGGTTGTTATTTTGTTTTTTTTTGGGGGGGCATGTTTAAATACTCTATTTAAAGTTGTGTATGATCAACTATTCAGGTAGCTTGGCTTGGGTTGTTTACTTTTTATATGAAAATCTATCTTACAAAAAATTTTGTTGCTTTTTTACATTTCAATTTTTATAACTGGGTTATAAGGAATATGTTTAAGGTAAGTAAAAAAATTAAAGCCTTCTGCTTGTAAGTTGGCTTTTTTGTAAATCTTCATTACCACAATCACCAAGAGTCAGATTTTCACTAGAAAAAACAAAACTTACCCATACCTTTAGTACCTATCCAAAGTTGATCTACTTCCAGTTTAAAAGTTAGACGTACTTTACCACCTGATTTATTCACCATCCCAGACAGTGGAAAAGGAGGAAGGCTTTCCTAAAGGTTTTACATGTGAAAAAAGATTTTTAATAATGTAGTTTCTTCATGGGTGTTCAATGGTTAGTAAGAAGTATATTCATCAACCCCATTCTTAAAAAGTTATATTTCCTGCTTATCAAAATCATTACAATTAATTATAAGTAAAATATATTTTGCTTTAATTGGTTTTAAGTCAAATTATATTTAATGCAAAGTTCAACCAAAAAATTTATCTATGATAAAATAATTCAGAAAAATCTGGAATCAATGGCAGTTATACGATATTAAACGTATGTGTGTACATATACACACACACGCATAATGCAAGTTGGCCAACCATATGTAAAACACCCCTTTGATATGGCAAATAATCCCACAATCTAATCAATATGCACAAACATGTTTTGATAAATTATTTCCACCCTAAGAATAAAATAAAAATCAAGAATATAAATTGTAACTAAAAGTTATCAGCTTCTCAAGAAGCAACTTTTACATGCCACACTTTCAGTGTGTTTATTAGTTACAATATTCAATCTTTTTTGCAGCTGTCAGACAATTAAAAGTAATATATTTTATACTGTTTCTGAAATGGTTTATGTTTTAAATATGACAGGGTTGGTAAAAAGCTAGTATTCATCTCATTTTTTGGAAAACGTAGCTTAACCATAAAACAAAACACGAAGCATTTATTAGATGTTTTAGAATCATCATAATTCCATCAGCAGTAATCTAGGGTTACAAAACAAACAAATCGAATATACAAATATAAGATGAGAAAATGAAAACTGAGGCACAGTTAAACAGTTAAAATAGGTTTAAATCCAGTGAATACTGTGTGTTATTTGGGGATGGGAGAAATGTTTTTATGTGTAATGTTTCTTTTATAAGAAGTTCAGTATCATGTTTGGCTGTTGAAAGAAGTTTAAAGTTTCAGAGTGAAATCAGATGTCCTGTTTCATTGATAGATAGCAGAGTTGGGAGGTTTTGTAACCTTTCTTCCAGTTTTTATAATATGCCCATGTATTCACATGCTCGTACTTTAACGTGACAATTGGTTTCACCAATATAGGAAACCTATAGGAATCATGATGACAATAAACATCTACCCATTTTTTCCCGAACTATATAGGAAGTAAAAGATAACTGAAAATCAAAGTATTCATTTACAATTTCTGTAATTACATTTTACTTTCTTTAACAAAGTTGTCATATATAAGCATTATGATAAAACAGATCATTTAAACCAAAGCTGATTACTTGACCAGGTACAAACTGTTGTATAATACATATAAACATATCTTATATAAAAATGGGAAAAGTGTTACCACATATAATTTTTGTGCTGAAAATCTAAAAAAAAAATTACTCTCCAAGAAGATGTCAATAGTTATGTATGTTGATTAATATATATTATTAGTTTTTAACTAAAAATAATCTTGAATTCCTTAATCTGTTGGGTAGGGTTTCAAAAACATCATGCACTGAGAAATGTAGACAATAGACAATGATTTCCCTCAAAAATAAAATGTCATTTTTATAGCAATATACAAACAAATAAACATTCAACAACTGAATAAAAGGCATGGCTTTCCAAAAGTGTACTTTATGTTAACTTACCATACATTCATAAAAAAAAAAGTTAAATAAGCTCAATATTCTTTTAGTAGAATGATATCATCATCATCATTGTTAGTAATACTACCATTTTCTAGTCCAGAAACTATTTGAAAATGGTCCTCAATAAATGACTACATTTATAAAACAATAAAAGCAATTTGCTTGCTGTTCCTACAACATTAATTTCACCTTGTGAATGAGCAAGTTCTCTTTTTTTTTAAGGCTCTGTCCACCATTGGCCTTTCCTAAGATCTTACACCAATCAGAATGGACAACATCACATTCTCCTATGATGTATTCAAGTCCACTTGACTTAATTGGGATCTTAGGTTAAGCATGCTCTTTTATTCACATTAACACTTTTCTTTTAATGAAACCTTACTGACAGCACAGACAAGTAAATTTACAAACTATAAACAATGACTGTGAAGCAGGAAATCAATCCTTAAATCTAATAAAAAAAAAAAACCATAGGTAACAATTAAGATTAAACACACATCTCAACTTTATAAGTGGGTATATCCTTTTAGCAACAAATTTTTACTATTTAAAGAATATATACCCATGAGGATATTTAGAAACTTCAAATATACATGTTACACTGACATTTTGCTTATGTAAATAATTATAAAGTGTTATATTAATGACAAAAATAAGGAAATCTTTTTTATATTAAAACTTTCATATTGTTAACTTCTTTATGCAAAACCTCATAGGTTTATACCTCATACTTTATAAACACAATGAAACAAAAGGGTGTATGCACAGATTCGGCTGAAATGTGTGTTTAAACATAATAGTAATTCAGTAAAAACTTACTTTGATGTGTTTTAAGAGACATTATTATTGATAAAAAACTTGTCTTACCTTGGCATTTTTAATACCTGGCATGCAATCATCTGGTACACCTTTATCAATAACCTTTTTGTGGATCTATCAATAAAAGTAATGAAAAAAATATTCAATGAACCTAAATTACTGACAAACATGATGAAATAAATGGTGTTGTATGATAAAACTGATGCAATATGTGTACACTGTATAACCAACAAAATCTATGGGTACCTTTCAAAAGCAGTTTCAAATACAATCAATATATAGTAAATTCCAATGTACAGATTCCTGACAAATCTTACAAATTTCAGTTCATGGTTGGTATGTTCCATAAGAAAATTCCATTTAATTTTTTAAATGAATTCAATTATGACTAATATATATTTTGCTTAATGTTTTAACATCTGTATCATTCGGTTGATGATACAGTTTATGAAATGCAAAATTATAAATCATAAAAGTTTCTTTTCAATTCTATGAATTTCAAAGTTACTCAAATAGAACAGTGATTCTCAACTATATAAAATAAACTGAAATAAATTGCACAGGTAATACTATATATAGTTCAGAGAGTATGCAACAGAACAGCTCATATATTTCAAAATAGTACTTCATACTGTTTCATCATAAAAAAAAAATTCCCTAGTTCTTTCAAAGTAGTTCAATTTTCACAAGCATATATTATGAGCACTAACAATCATAACCACTTATGCCATTGTTGACATATGCTAATAAATCAGAAAAACAGACGAGCTGATTTGTCACGAATTTGGAGGGGGGGGGAGTCTTTAACTGTCATAAATTAAAATCATAAATTAACAAATTATCAAAATATGTCTAAATAAAGACAGGTCAATGCACTTATAATTCATACCATAATTTATTATGCCTATCATAAATATGAAATCAACAAATTCAAATGAAAAAAAAAGGTCAGCACAATTATAACCTACTACAATTCATATTACGTTGACAAATATACAAACACCATTAAAATAACCTAAATTCAAATAGACCAACAACTGAAGATAGAAAACTACATTTGTATTATATCGTGCCAATCCTGTGAGAAAGGTTATTCATGTGAAAACAGAAGAAGTGTTGACACATGTGTTTCTGGATATTAAAAAAAACAAAAAACATTAACTTTAAGATCACAAACAAATCACTTTCCTTCATATGAGAGATTCTGGTTGTCAAATAAATTGGCTTTCAACAAGAATCTTATACAAAACAATAACTAAATAAAAAGAATCACCATCAAAAGTTTCATAATCAAAAGCCTGCCTAATTTTAACACCTCTCAGGCTCACTTTATGACATCTTGTGTCCTTAAGGAAATTCAAAGTTTTGGAATTATACAGGCATTGTTAACCAGTTTTCTTGCCAGAAGACAACAAGAGACTGAAGGCAATGCATAAATGTGTCAAAACTAGTTTCTCTAATATCATAACTTCTAACAGTTTTTTTCCATTTACTGTGGTTTTTCACTAATCATGATACTATTCAAATTAATATGGCCATGCTACATACATTATTATGCCAATTTGTGGAAGATGTTGGGATCACAATAATATAACAGCTATTAGATCAGCACAGTCATTTACTGTACACATATATTATAGGAGTTATTTTGGGTACATAGCTCCTCCAAATTAAATATTTCTAAGCTAAGTTGGTGCTAACGATAACAAATGTTAATATCTGTATTAGCCTACAATTCACATACATCCAAATGATGACCACAGGCAAGAAAGAGAAGGAATTATGTTTTCAAAGAAAGATGGTATAAGGCACAAGAAGCCAACGGCTTGAATGGAACATACATAAGAGCATGTAAAACCCCATTTAGGTTCCAGTCAGGCATACAACCAAAAGAACCCAACAAGGAATGTTATGTATCAAAGCAAGGGCAGGGGAGAGAGATATGAAAGAAAAGGATAGGCATACAGAAAAAAGTGAGACTAGTCGAAAAACCTGAGGGTGAAAAAACACTTTGTAGGTAGAATCCTGTCTGGCTGTTAAAGGCAATCTGCCACCAGGTTGAGAACCCCCAGTGCATGACAAATTGTGAGACAAATATAATGAGAGTGAGCCCAAAACAGCAGGTCCAACGCATGGAAGCAATGAGTACTGGAACATATTTTGGGACACATGGGCTAAATAGCCAGATTTAGGTATAGTTCCTAAACTTGAGCTACTCTCTGGAGGGAGGGCAACCAATGGGCAGTACCTACCACTTACAAGGACTTGGCTCTCACTCTTATAACACACCTACAGTGTGGAAATATGTTTAGAAGCATTTCACTAGCTGATACTCAATCCAGTATGCTAATTACCAAGATATACCCAGATCAAAATGCAAAAAATGGTGTTGTTAGAACCTTTTACAAAGTTATACATCACATATATATGTGTGTGCAGGGACAGCAAAGAGAATACTGAAACTATATGATAGAATTGTGTGAGATATTATAATTACTATAAAGTAATGAAAGAACTGTTACTCAATGTCATGCAGACACGTTATGGATTTTGAAACTAATAAAGCACAAAATGCTGCAGGAATAACATAATCAAGATATTACTTATGCTTTAAACTCCACTACTATGAAACTAGTGTTGCAAAGGACAATACAGATGTTGCAAGTCTTGAGTATTAAATATAGCCATTTTTAATTTAATTTAAAATGCATTAGAGTTTATAACTTGTATATTCTGTACCTTTGACATCTTTCTGGTGCACTTTCTCACCTTTCCTTGCTTTTAAAAATATTTATGGCTTTTACGTATGCAGAATTTTGCTACAACCTTCACTACTTAATTAATTTTATTTGTTGTCTGTATCGACTTTATGTAATATCTATCAAATATGATACATGTTACTTTAGTATATGAATGCCAAAGCTTCAATTATATCATTATTTGTATTTTAATGTAAAAAGGAAGAGTTTTTGAGGATGATTAAATTTTTTCAAATTAACAAACTAAATCCAAATAATTTTTTGAAACATACCATAAAAAAATGAATAACCATAAAAGGTTACAAGTTGTGCACATTTTAAAATTCACATTTATAAAGAGTTGGTATGGACATTCATTGAAAATGTTTACATTACATTGTATTTGAATTTCTAATTTTGTTTGGTGATTTGAAAATTATGACACACATACATATATGTATATAATTAACATGAAATTTGTCATCACATCTATAATAACTCAATATACCTTTGACATCTGAAGGTACATTTTACATAATTTAACAAATAATATCAAAATGTCAGGATATCAGCTATATACAAAAGCTAGAATACAAGTAATTAAGCTTAACTTTTTTATTATTGTTATTTTCAAACATGGCAGGTATTTAGTTTTAATTCACAGATTTTTCCCAACTGGGGGCATTTAGGATATTGATACTCCCTTTCACTCTGCTTGTGTTGATTTTATGTAGTAGAACTGAAAGTTAATAATTTCCAACACTAAAAATGTATTTCTGATGGATACTCACTTCTAGTTTTCCCAATTTAGTGCTGCCCTCTGTATGCAAACTTTTTTGCTTTACACTAGCCTTGAGACTTCCACCTAATCCCACATGTTTCCATGTGATAATGCTGCATTGTTGCATGCAAATGTGCATGCTACAACCGTACACCAATAGAAGTACAACACTGCCTTCTAGCACAGTTATATTGATTGTTCAAACCTCACTTTGAGATAGGCAAGAAAGTAAGATGCACCAGAAGAGGGGAGATAAGGTTGGGAAGTGTAAAAGGAGGTGAGTATCTATCAGAAACATATTTTCAGTGTTGGAAAATTTTAGCTTCTGATATGATATATAACATCCAGCTAGAATCCCACATTGAAGTGGTGGAGGGACTGGTGCAATATTTTACCTTGAATCAGAAAGCCCCCAAAAAGAACCCATGAAGTGCAACATTCTATACATTAGAACAATATAGGGGTACATTCTTCATCCAGAAAAGTAGTGCTACAAGAATGGGTAGAAGATACAAGCACAGTCCAAACCCTGCATCAGGTTCTCGGATGTGCTATATGTGTAGTAGTGACTAAGGTGTGTCAGACATTACAGGGTGGGTCAACTGCATTCCAAGACCAGGTGGCACCAGGAATTTGGCTTCCAGGCCATGGTAGGATGACAGTCCCTACAATCTTCACCTCAAGCCCTGTAAGGCAGGATTGAAAAGTAAGAACTGCCCTACAATTGAATGAGGACTTATGTTGGCTGGTCTGGTGCCAATCCAATACCAGACCACATGGGAACCCAACTTGTGGGTGGTGGTAGGATGGGGTAAAGTCAGCAAAAGAGATGAACTGTACTACATGGACAGAACACCACTGCTCTACTCTTTACTGAGTGGAATTGGTCACATTCAGGCAGCATCCTCCATGGTCCACCACCCCAGCAGCTAAGAAATGGTGAGTGGCAAGGGCTCCACAAAAAGAATCAATAGCATACAAATCAGAATGTAGCAACCAATGGCAAGAATGAAGAGGGAGATAAGTTTTAAGGGACAGATGATATAAGAAACAGGAAGTCAAAGGTTCAAAGGGGAGTTGGGTAAGGGAATAAAGAAAAGCACTAAGGACCCATTATGTAGGCTAGAAGAACAGAAAAGTAGTCAAGAGAGCCATCCAGTAACCAGCAATAGTCAAGACAGACTAGCCTTGGCAAACAAACCACATGAAGAACACAAGTAGAAGGGGAATGGAAGGAGAAGGTGATCACATCCATCACTAGTGTAGATGTATGTAGAACAGAAGACTTAAATCAAGGAAACTTGGCATTATTGTAAGTGGCAAAGGCATCAATGTGTGGAGTGCCCAGATGAGAGCAACGCCATTGGAAAACACGGGGATTGGGGGACTGCGCTGGAAAAGACATCCTCAGAGAGGTTCCACTGATTGTGTAGAGTCCACAGTAAAAGATGCATGTGAGCGTGACTCAAGGGATAAGAGGTTCCAAGGAAACTCAAGTCCTCAACAGATAGAGAACCTCTTGTGCAGGTAAAGAAAGAGAGGATAAAGCTGTGGAAACCAAACACTCCATGGCCCACAAATGCAGATAGTGAAAAACACATCCAAATGAACCAGATACTGGTTGGGTGTGAGATAAGATTTCTTCAGCTTGCCTGCCAACCTAGACAAGTCAAAGGAGTCCTATTGGGATGAAGCTAAAAGAAGCCAGTTGTCCATATAATGGTGGAATCTCAATCTCATGCTGTGAATGTGACAATAAAAGGCATCCACTAAGCAAAGAAAAAAAATGTAGGGGGCTGGGACCAAGCCAAAAGGAAAAGCTTGGAACTGATAAGCTCAAGCATGATGTACAGACTGAAGATAAAGTCTGGATGGTGGGAAGATGGGAATGTGAAGGTAAGATAACTGAGGAAGGTTGAGAAACTGACAGAAACATGGCAGAACAATGACCAGATGCAAATCCTTGGTGTACTTGGGAACAACAAACAGATGGGAATAAAACCTCAGAGAATAGTGAGAAATTCTTTTGATAGCATCCTTTACCAAAAGGTCCGACACAGCCTCAGAGAGATACTGATGGGAGACAAGATACCCTGGAGGCAGAAAAGGAATGGGAACAGAAAACAAAGGGGGGGAAGGAAAACAAAAGGTAAAGCCAATAAATAAAACCTGTAGCCCCAATTTTCAGCCACAAAAGGAATCAATAGATCTACAAACTGGGCTAAATGGGCCCCCACTGTTCCTGAGCCTAGAAGATAGTCCCTATCGGCACAGAAACCTATGGATAGTGGAAGAATGGATGGAAGAAAAGAAATGGCAGGGAAGGACAGGGAGCAGAAAGGATTCAGGGAGACATCAAGTAGAAGAGAAAGACAAGATACAAGGGTAGTCAAGGTAAAAAGGTTGGTGTATGCCCCTTAGATGAGAGAGGTAAACGTACTTATGCAAGAAAGGCATCCCTCCCCAAAAAATCCCAGCACCAGAGTAACCAAGTGAGAAGGGACACAGCTGAGGAAGAAAAAAGCACCAACAAAGAAAAAAGGAACAGAATCAGTGTCCCCTAAGGGGAACATTGGATTACTTCCAAAAGGAGATAGATGAAGGATATGATAAAGAAAAAGGGTAGTGATAGTAAGGCAAATGCAAGAAAACTGAATTTGAAAAAGACTAACAGAGAACAATGGATCAGAATACCAAGTCTTAAGAAAAGACTCCAGAGTTTAGGAGTCCAAGAAAAGGGCTTCACTTCAATTGTAAGCCAAGGTATATCTGCAACGAGTTGAGGGGGGATGAGGCATACTGGCACCAGAGTGAGGCTGAGACAAAAAAAATTTCAACATTGACTCAGATATCAAGAGAAGGAGGAAAAACAATATTCTGAAGAAGGGAAAGTAAAAAATAATATTAGGATCTGTGAAAAAAGTTACATACCTGAGAAGAAAAGTCATGGATGGATGCAGACTGTTGAGGTAGATCCACATCTGCACTAGAATAATTGTTTGCAAATTCAGGTGGCAGGAAAAGACTGCATAAAAGCCACATACTTCTGGATTGGAATTATCAGAGAAGTCCATGTCAAGGCCTGAAATAGGCCCAGGTTGTATGCAAGACTCCACCACCTACTGCCCAATGGCCGTCATGTCTTCTAATCCCTTATAGTGATGGCACACGACAAGACACACATTTGGCATGTAATGCTGTTTGAATACAAGAAGGGAAACAACACCTCTGTAACCACAAAGT
>NW_013667090.1:27688-50896 GCF_000517525.1 Limulus polyphemus
TAATAAATGTTTTGTTTGGATATATAAGTTGTTCGGGTTTTTCAATCTAAAAAAAAAGTGACATTAATTTCTTGATGACCTATTACTTCAACCAAATGGTGATGCTGAGAAATCTTACGTGAGTGAAAAAAAAAGATACGTCTTAACAAACGAATGCCAAAGCTAGAAGTGATGATTGAACAATCAGTATAGAGGGAGCCAGCTGCACCAGGAGGTGGAGTCGCAATACAATATGGAAACCTGTGAAATTAGATGGGAGACTCAAGGCTAGTGGCAAGCATAAACATTTGCATATATAGAGAGCAGCGCTGAATCTGTAACTCTAGATGTGAGTGGAGTTTACATATCATGTCAGAAGGTGTTTTTGTACTTTTTAAAGTATGGTTTTAAAACTTAGAAGAGTTAAAAATTAAACAATTTTTAACCAGTGTTAAAAAATAAAATGGGTAAGTTAAATTTGCAGAAATAAATTTCTTATAGTAAAGGCTTGTTTTCAGGCACTTGTTGCTCCAATTATGCTTAATGACTCTTATTCAGGGTAGCAGGGATCTATAAATCCTATGCCATATAATTCGCTGTGGAGGAAATAGGAATACCCTGAGAAAACCTTATACTTATGTTGATAAAGCTCATGAATTTTAATCAATTTCCTCAGACTCTGTTTTCTCTATATGCTGGTATTATAATATGGAATATAAATCAAGAGTGTGCGAATATAATTTATGGAAAAAATATATATATTCCTGTTCCAATTTGGGCTGACCAGCTTTGTCACCTTATTTTACAAAAAACTCTGAAGTCAGTTGAGACTAGTGGCCAGGGCAACTGGGTGTGACTCAAACTGTCATTGTTTTTTAAATTTGCCAACAGTGAAACATATTCATCAACATTACATCTTAAACCCATGACTCTGCAATCCATATCACAATATGCTAGTTACTAGGCTATGCCAGGAAACATAAACTTATGTATTTACTACTTAATAGTATCTCTAAGTTTTACCATACTCAAAAGATTGAAAAATTATTTTTAAAATAACAGAAAATGCTTATGCTATCAGTTATTTTGTAAAATAAATTATGTAAACAAAACATAATACATGTGTTTTAATGATAGGTTTGTGTACGCTGAAGTGGCTAAAAGAAAATGAATGAAATATTTAAGATCTCAGTCAACTCATTATTAGTTTTAGACCCTATGATATACACTGGTTAGCATTTATTATTTTCCCAGATGTGTTGAATATCAGCAAACCATCGGAAATATGCATGTATGCAAAAATATATAGTGTACCCACCAATTGAATAAGATCCACAATTAAGGTTAAAAGTTAAATCATTATAGCCTTCATAACAACAGTACAGAGCTTTTATCACAGGTATGAGTGTGAAAGCAATATCTTGATTTATCAAGCTTACCTAGTACAAGGCGGGTGCAGTGGAAAATGTCTTTTATAAAAGTTAATATATCTAGGATACTTTGAGCTCTTTGGCACTGAAATACATAGTTTTATTACTATTTTTTTATGTAACTAATAGTTAATATCATGAAACTAAGAAAAAATTGTACACTAAATTTAAATAAATTTACCTGAATTTGTTAGGAGTAAACAGCTTTTAAATCCATTAGAGGAAACAGTTGAAGATTAAGCAGTCCAGAATGTTTAAGGCTCAACTGGAGCTTTTGCTCACAACTTTAGGTTCAAACTAAAAAAATTATGTTAGCGAAGTGGCTATTTCGATAATAGTCAGTTTATATTTGTCCAACCTTTGCTGTCATTTTGGTATACTTTTGAAATGGTGAAATTCATAATAAGTTTTGTATAAATATTAGGGAAGTATGAAAAGATAAGGATGGCATAATCATATATCTAATGAAGCTGTAGAAATATTTTAATAACTTGGGATGCAAACACTAACTGTGTACATGTGTGATTTCTATATCACATTTATTTAACGATGTAATAAAAAATATATTGTATTACTTTTTATAATCCTTATACAACCACAAATGATTATTAAGTGATGTTATTTAATTTCTTGATAAAGAATATACAACTTTTAAACTTAACTAATTGCTTTCCTTCTAACAGACTATCAGTTCTAAAGTATGGATGGCTTGCATGATTAACCCTTGTACAACTTTGCACAGATATCTTAAACAAACCAAACCAATTACCTGACTTTCTTCAGAACTGCCTGCATTTTTGTGATGTTAATTATATTTTGGTATTAAGCATTCACATTAAAAAAAAAAAAGGAATAAAAAGAAGGATTTAATTCTAGTCTTAAGAGGAAAATATCTGTTAAATGCTTAGTTTTATGGTTTTCAAAAAGTGAATTTTAATAAAACAATGTCACCCTTACTTTTCTGGAAAATCAGCATTCATAAGAGTACAGATGTTAGATTAAAACACACATGGCATATATATTCTGTTACCAACATTAAATTTTGGTATGATATGTGAACATATAATCATATACAAAGTATGAGTCATCAACACACTAGTTTTTAGTATCCATACTACATTCTGACACAAGCTTTAATGCAACTTACAGATGGTAAAAAGCTGAAACACAGTTGATTCTTCTTCTTAACTCCTTCAGTTCTTCAGTTTTAGACTAATTTTATATTTGTTTAGTTTTGTGTGTATGTTAGAAGCCTTTTCATAATTTATAAATAGAGACTTATTATTTTCTTATATACATAAAAACATTTTTTTAGTATATTACTTCCTGTTCATAAATAGAAAATATTTTCAAAAATTAACATTCTTATAATAGGTTATTTTCTTAAAACTTAAGTTGAACATGTCAAACCCTAAAATAGAAAGAAAAACACTTTTAAGCCAAAGAGCTTAATTATCTTTTGTTTGCTGTTAAGGATACAATTATGCAATAGGTTATTCAGGCCACCATGGTTTTCGTAAACTGATTTTTAGTGCTATAAATCCTCAGATTTACCTCCGAGTCACTGGGTGGCAATTATCCTCTTTTATAATAAACAATCTCATGCACATACTAATGGAGTTAATAGTTGTTTAAAAAAATAATAATGTTGTGATACAGTGAAAAAGACAACTTAACTTTGAATATTCTAATAAATTCTGATTATTAGCTGAGCATCGTTCCCTCAAGTGTTAGCTAAGTTAATAATCCATGATTGTAACATGTTCAATCCTTACTGAAGGTCATTTATGATATTGGTAATAAATGTTTTGTCAACCTCTCAACTTTCCCTGCTGTGCATGTTCAAAAACATGTTAACAAAACATCCACACTAGCAGCTATGGATATGATGAAATAGCTCATGATCCAGGACAAACAATTTATGGCTTGTGCCCACACTAATAAAACTAACAAAGCCATAAAGTGTTCCTAAAGTGAAATTGTTTGAATGTGCTCAAAGCTGATACATATGAAAGTGGCCGAAAACATGGGTCTGATCACGTCCAATGGGGCAATGCTTTTTACTTGTACTCTATAACTTAAAAGTAATATAATTATGTTTTTCAATGAAATGAAAAATAAACAGTGTTTTGATAATACACACTAATACGTAGATACATACATTTCTGGAAATAGCATGTATAGAATTTACTAAGTCAAAACACGGATCAAAAAATTCAGATGAGAGTACAGTGTTGGTGTTTGCTAATGTATTTCTAGTTTTACAGTAAGAATGTGGGAATCTGATAGCTGTTGTTGTTGTCATAATTAGTGACCTATACAATCACTAAAATCTAATTATTCATTGGCTAATAATCTTTTATGATTACTAATAACTAATTATTTAAATCTTACATTTCAGCTGTTAATCTGCAGCTATCTTCAGGAATTTCCTCAGAAGGAATGTTTCTGTGGTGTTAGTGGCTGGAATTCAATCTTGGGTCTTTTTAATAGAAAGCCTGGTATACTATCCACTCAAATAGGATCTTATCCATTAGAACTTGAACAAATTATCTATTTCAATGCTTTTAAGTGGGGGTATTGAAATGCTAGATTTATATTTATAGACACAAAAAACACGTCGTTTTGTGTTATTACTTATTTATCGTATGAACATAAATTCATATTTAATATTTAACAAATAATTATGCTCTCAAATTGAAAAAGTATTAAATAAAATAATTATTTGTGAATTTATTTCCAATATTCACAAATTACTATGCAATATTTCTGACTTTAAATTACTATACTATCAATGATGTTGTTGCTTACCTAACTCTCAAAACACTTACTTATTATCTGTTAGATATAAACAACTGTTTAAGTTTAATGGGAGTGTTATGATTTAATGGTTTATGTATACCACAAGTGTTAAAGTTAGTTATTTTTTAAATCATAAGTTATGTAGTTCAGTTGTTGTGAACTGGTGATTGTTATGCATGATGTTACTAGAACCTTCTAAGTTTTCTTGTTGTTTTAATTCAGTATTACTGCATAATAATATCTTGCATCCAAAATGTAGTTCGATAGAATAGAAAGATCTAGTCTGCGTGATTGTGAGTTTGTGCAGCTATTGAGGCAATGATGGACATTGCAGATGTGGCTATCAAAGATGCAGAACCAGCAGATGGTGACTTTGTCATAGAAAATGAAGACCTGGTAGATCTAAGATGCTGGGTGGAGGTGAGACAGAAATATGTTAATATCAGTGAAGAACTGACTGACAAGCAGAAGAATGAGCTACATGATGTACTATGACAGTATACAGATGTCTTCACAGATATACAAGACAGACAGACCTTGTGCACCACAAGATTGAGACCATAATCAGAGATCTAGTCAGGGATCGAGCAAGAAGTCGAAGTCATGTTAGAGGCCAGAATCATTGAGCCTTTGAATTCAGCCTACTGTTTACCAGTGATATTCGTGAAGAAGCAGGACAGGTCAAACCACTTCTGCATAGATTTCTGAAAGCTGAACCTTGTGACAAAGTTCAACTCTGAACCTATAGGCAACCTGGAGGCTATCAATGGCAAAACTAGATGGGGCCAAGTTATCTACCAAGATGGACCATGGTAAAGGTTATTGGCAGATCCCAATGGAGATAGAATCTAAAGAGAAGGCACCTTTGTGACACGAGATGGATGCTACCAATTCAAGATGATGCTGTATATGATAAGTCAACTTAGCAGTGACATTCAACCACATGATGAGAAAGATGTTGCATAAAACCACCAACATTGAGCATTATGTGGACAACATTCTCACCCACACAGCCAAATGGGAAGACCACCTGAAGAAACTCAGAGAGCTGTTCAGGCAAGTGAGGGCAGCAGGTCTGACCATCAGACAATCTAAGTGCTACACTGATTATTCTGTGCTGGACTTTGTTGTACACAAGGTGGGCAACCCAAAGATAGCCAGGGAAGAGGAGAAGCTAACCTGCATACAAAATGTGCCAGCTCCAACGATCAAGCAGCAAGTCATATCCTTCCAGGGGTTTGTGGGATACTATAGGAAGTAAATCCCAAACTATGCTGAAGTCACTGCATCACTGATTTACCTGACCAAGAAAGGTCAGCCCAACAAGGTGAAGTGGGAATAACCACAGCAGATGGAATTCCAGAAGTTGAAGAATGTGTTAGGAAGTTTATCAATCCTTAGAATACCATACCTCAACAAACTGTTCATTGTTCAGGCAGATTTTTCAGACATTCGAATTGGAGCTGTACTTCTGCATGAACATGTAGATGGACTGTTTCCCATAATGTACATTGTAAAAATCTGTCGAGTGGTGAGAACTACTACTCTGTAGAACTACCTCTATAGGAAAGAGTTCATCATCCAGACAGACCATCAACCCCTTGCATACATCCAGAGGTGGAAAATCAACAGTGTGAGGATCATGAGGTGGGTTTTGTACCTCCATAACTACCAGTTCCACATTTAAGCCATCAAGGATACTGCAAATGTTGATGCAGACTGTAAGAGTAGACTTTGTATATAGTATAAAATAATATACTGAACATATTTTTCTTAAAGAGAGGCTTATTGTTAGATATACACAACTATTTAAGCTTAATGTGAGTGTTATGATTTAGATGGTTTAATTATAGCATGAGTGATAAATTTAGTTATTTTTTGAAGTGACAGGTTATCGAAAGCTTGTTTATGTAATTGTTTTCAAATCATACATTGTGTAGTTAAATTGTTGTGAATTGGTGATTGTTATATTATTGTGTAATGTTACTAGAACCTTCCGAGTTTTTCTTGTTATTTTAATTGAGTATTACTGCATCATAATATCTCAAAGTGTGTACAACATTCTAGACCTCTGTCGGGCTATAAATATGCCTCCAAAATGTAGTTTGATAGAATAGATCTAGTCTGCTTGATTGTGAGTTTAGCTGTAAAGAGCATATAGTAGTGATTTTTAAAGTGAAATTATCACAGACTGTATTACAACAACAGAACAAAAAAGAAAAATTTGACTTGACAATTGTCTTCTAAATTAATTGAACCAGCCTGTGTGGACTTTGATGGAAAAAAAAAAGACAATTATTTAAAGCTCTAGATACAACTGTGGTAAACGACAGTTGTAGTGGTGATTTTAAAATGAAACTGTCACAGACTGTCTTGTAATAACAGAGCAGGAAGAATAATTCATCTTGTCAAATTGTGTTCTAAAATTAACTGAGCCAGCCTGTGTGGACTTTGATGAAAAAGAGACAATTATTTAAAGCTCTTGATACAACTGAAATAATCAATAGTGTAACAAACATTTGTATGTACGTTTGACTTGTTTTAATATATTATTTTAAAACCAGTGGACTTCGTGCTATTTATTTATTGTTAAAATTTATTGCCAACAAGTCACAGACACATACAGTAAAGAATCCAGGCTATAAGTAAAACCTGACAATATAACGTTTTTCAGAGCATTATACCTTGTTTTCATAATACCATACAGTTCATCATTGTACACTTTTGTACTGTTGCTCCAAAGTTCCTATATTAATATTTAAAATTCAACCAAGTTGTATGGTCACCTTTTAATCTTCTCAGTTCTTGCATAAGGCCATAAAGCATCAAGAATGTTCATATCAAGACTATGTACAAACAAGCCATGGTTGTGAGTGTTCCATTGGCTATTTTACTATTAAAATATTGTTTCACCACATTTGGTTTATGTTTGGGATCACTGTTTTGGTAGAAGATGAATCCTTACCCAATGAATCATTTTGCCGAGGGTACGGCATGATGGATCAGAATTTGTCTGTGTTTGTTAGCATTCATAGTGTCATCAATTTTGTGAAGATCAACAACACTGTTAATTGGGACATAGTCTCAAATCCATACTAATACCCTACCACATCATTGTACATGTTGTACAATGACTATGATACCATTCTCCCCTCCACCATTAAACAAACTCTCACCAACTGTTGTGAACAACTTGAATTTGAATTTATATGAATATATACAATTTGGGTCATTCCTTTGCTTGTAGTGCAATGTCTATTTCAAGTTTTGATTTGGTTATCTCTTATCTGCAGCAATTTTTGCACAACCACACATACATTAAGACCACTTCAGGCTAATGAGTATCTTACTCTTTATAAGGTAACATTCACATCTGCAGGTCATTGTAAAGATCTGTACTAGACTATCATTTATCTCATAAATAACATACCCTGAGATAACTTTTTTCTTGGAAAATTTCAGTCTTTTATCTCAACCACTTCTATAATTAACAGTGCAAGTTTCACATACCCTTTTCTGATTCTTGCATACAGCTCCTATATAAACAGTTTTTTGACCAGCCAAAACTTTGATTTTTGCACATTTGCCATGTAGCATTTAGCTTGAGAGCCATGGCTGTATTCTTACCAGTATTTGTTTAAACACTTTATATTGTTTTCATACTTTCTAACTGGTTGAGTGACAGTCAATCACAGTGTAAGCTATCAATACCACTGTATTCTGGCACAGTTAACTTTCACATGATTATGGAGCAATATTCCCAGAGTATTTACCTTTTCCTCATTGTTTCCATAATAAAATTCAGAAATGCTGATACACCCATGGTATTGAAAAAGTTAAAGTTATGACTTGTAAATTGAGTTATGTGACATATTTTATCTCATTCTTTAAAATTATTTAGATAATAAGCAAGCAACATAGAAACCATAAACTACTAATCAAAATAACTAACTGCTGTAGGATATAATGGTTTTGATATCTAAAGTTAGGCATTTGTCACAGGGAGTTTTAATATCATATTAAAAGGACTTAGCTGAGTGATTAGAATATTCTTTAAGAGTATGAGAAATGATCTGAACAATATAAAAATGGCAGCTAGATTGGTATAGTCTGTTGCTGATTCGTTCTTAAGTTTTATAAATTTTGAGTTTTTGTTTCAAAGTACTGAAGTACTAGAGACATAAGTTAGTAAGTAAGTGATAAATATTATTCATTTGTGAACTTAGAACTATCCTTTGATTATCATTCTTTAGACTGAAGAAATTGTAGGACTTTCAGTTACAGAAATAAAATGCTTTTCTTTCACTAATTGAATGTGCATGGGTCCATTGGACCAATCTCTTATTGGAAAAAGAATATTGGCTATAATTTGAATTCACTAAGTGTATCAACATGACATGTGGGAAACTTTTTGTAAAATGTACAAGTTTGCTGTACAAAAAAAAAAAGAGTTACACAGACATTTGTATTCAAAACATTCAAACTTTAACAAGTTATGGTGCAAAGTAATGTTCCTATGAATAATAAAAATAGTTTTGCCCATCATATAGTGTGCATACTGTACTTATATTATCTCTAAAAGTTCCAAAATGCATATCTACAGTTATTTTAAAAATCCCTGTACATTATATCTAGTATTTACTCTCCTCTACCATGAACTGTCACTAAATCATCAATGTAGGATAAAATGAATAGTAAATAACACTGGCATCAAATACATAATACCACATTGAATGGCACTCTGTAAAAGGTCGTAGCATGTGCACTTTAACTATGCAAATATGGTTAAGTGGCATGTAGTTTTCATTATTTTTTACCAAATAATTAAACAGAACCCACTTGCTGATAGAAACTATTACATACCTTGGACCACGTTTTGCAAGATCAGGCATGTAGGATAAATAATTTTCCTTTTGTAGCAATAGTTTTTCAAGATTTTGTTGCAAAATTTAGTAACTGGGAAAGAGACTTTGAAAGCATTAGACCTACAAACATTCTCCTTCTTTTGATTAGAGTACATAATTCAACTGTATACTATTTGATTTTTTTGTTGGTGTTGATCTTGCATGTTTTTTCAAGTAGTCTCTGATTTCATACTGTTGCTTAGAAAAGATATAAAGAATGAATATCTGAAAAATATTGCTATCAAGAAGATGATTGAATGTGTTAATACTTAAAAAAAAGCTGAATTCTGCTCATAACCATCCCTGCAATATGCTAAATATTATTATCCTTTTCTCCTCACAGAAATTTGATGTCTGTATCTAAACACTTTATTGTGCTATATTGAATTATACAAAAATACCTTTGGTAATTGATAAAAATATAGCTTTGTTTCAAACTTCCTGCTTGTGGTAAACCATCTTGACTAAAATCACTATGAACAGTTTTTGTCCCTAATTTTAGTGCTAAACATCGGGTTAGTATCATTACTCGTATATGAAATACAATGAGAGCAAAAGTTATCATTCCAATTTTGTGAACAGATAAAATTTCACTTTTAGTATTTGTTTTTATTTGCATTTGTTTGTAGGTTATATCTATACTTCAAAACTTGATTAATAACAAAATTGCATGGGACATCCTTTATCACTATCTACATTGCATATATATTTACAAGGATAAAAATTCTGTTTTACTGATACACACACAGAGGAACATTTGATTTTATTAGTTAATGAAGAGTAACACAATTGGTGGTATATATCTTCTTATTTCTTTAGTATTTTAGTATAATAGTATAATTAAAAAAGCTTAAAATTCTATTTCTATTTAATTTATTTAATTTGCTTTTTCATGATTTTGTTATGTATGTTATCCCGAGTTATCCAAATAATTTTTGTTGTTAATCACAAAGCTACATAATGAGATATCTATATTGTACCCACCACAGGTATTGAAACCACTTTTTTTTTTTTTTGATAATGCATCATAAGCCTTCAGACATACCACTGAGTCTCTGGGTGAGTGGGGGGTTACTTCTTCAAAAAAACAGGGGATTTATTATTTAAAAAAAACAACTTAGCAATCAATTTTGATAGAGTACACATTTTTTCTTTTTAATTACGTAATGTAGCAAACTTCCACACACACAAAAAAAAGGAATTAATATTAAAAGTGCTAATGCAGTAAGTTATCATACTTAATTTATTACTGTACATCAAAAGAAATGGTCATACAAATTTGTTTATGTAGTCAATACATCATTTTTAAAATGAATTTTCAGAATAGTAACTCTTTGAACCTATCTCATTTTGATATTGGTAGCTTTCAATTAGGATGAGTGCATATTTTTTATGTATGGCTCAATATAAGTTATGGCCTTAAATCAAATGATGCAAGCATCAATTTAATTTGGAATATATAAATTAGTGGGCTGGTTATGAGGATTGCCAAGCCTTTGAACAAAACTCCTCCCCCTGCACATAATAACAGGTACTGTGCCAGTCTGTGATGTAAACAGCATTACACTATATCCCTCTACCAACAGGAGGTTAACACATTTGAATCACAAGCATAATAAAAATACGAGTCCATTTCACAATAAGACTGAAAACAAAAAAAGAACCTTGACACAACGGTTTATAAGTCACTTAAGCCATCAAGACAGTGCTCTGCTAGCAGCTAGCAGCAAAGCAAGTAGAATTTTAGAGTGTTTACTTATAAACTTAATGATTACAAGTCAAAGGAAGTAATCATCTCAATATATGAATAACCAGTTAAACCTCATTTAGAATACTGTTTACAGTTTTGGTTTTCTTATTTAAGGAAGGATATTGACTTATTAGAAAGAGCTTAAAGGAGGGCTACTAGGATGATTCCAGAGAAGGAAGGCATATCTTATAAGGATAGGTTGAGATTTCTCAAATTATTTTTCTTTTTGAAAAGAAGGGCAAAAAGGGTAAAAAATATCCAAGGAAACCAACAGGACAAAGGCTTTTAATTTCTCTGTCTATATTATGAAGATAATAAGACAAAAGTTTAAAATTTGGAAAAAAATACAGGCTTGATTCAAAGACAGATTTACTTTTCCAAAACAGAGAATAGCTTATGAACTAAGCTGCCACTGGCAATAGTGATAGCCAGCATTTAACCCTATCATGATAACCACCTGTATTTTATAGAACTTTGTAACCACCATATAACCATAATGGTATACACACTATAACTCTGAAAGTACTTGTTGTTCCTTCACAAAATTTGGCAAGTTTTGAGTAAATTTTAAGTCTTTCATAAACAAAGAATCAGAATTTTTAATTAAGTATTTTTACTAAAACATTCTGTTTAATTATATTGTGTCAGAGTGTTGACTGCTCCAAGTGCAAAGTGATTTTCATATTAAGATTAAGCATACTTTTCTTCATCTGACAGTTTCAAATTTTGTTTTCATAATCCCCAAAATCTCCTAAATAAATATCTAATGTTTTTGAAAAAATATTTTATCTGCTATTTTCTCTACCCTAACTCTATAGGAGGTTGGTCAAATTGACCAACCTTGTGACCACAGAAAAAAAATCTAAGTAATTCTAAATTACTCTTTTTTTTCTTTCTAGAATGACCTCAAATTGTAACACGAAATTTGATTTTTTTATCCTAAATAACTTAAAAATCATAACAGTATACATCCATTTATACTTAAATTTTATTGTCTCATTGACCTTTGAACAGTATCTAAGCTAATAATCCTGCCTTAACATTTGAAATTACTTGGCGAACATGCAGCTCATGTTAACCTATCAAATTACATAACACATGGGCTGCTTGTAAGCGTACCTCGTGAGAAAAGTATATTATTATTTATTGTACCTAATCTAATCTATAAATTTTCTAATTTTTACATTTTAGTTACTTTTATAATAATTAATAAAGAATACACATGAAAAACAACAAATATAATACTTACCTGGGTCATCATGTTTTAGCTGTCAATTATAGATGACACTTAACCCTACTTTTTTTTATACTAATGATACATCTGCAATAAATATTTTTTATTTAATTAAATAATGCTCCAAAGAACACAGAGTAATAATGCATAAAGCAAAATATGTCCCATAACTATAACAATTATTCTGGCTTCCTAACTATGCAACAAGAGTAGTTAGAAATTCAGCTAAGCTTGTCAATGTCTTTTGTGTGGAAATTAAGCTTGAACTGGAAAAGAAACTGACAAGTACCTGTACAGAAAACAATGAAATATAATACATCATTTAACAGTTTGCAACTTTGGCTTTCTCTTAGTTATAAATGATATAACATTAAACATCAGAGAGACCTACTGGCAACTTGTGAAAGAAAGGATGTGGCAGGAGGTGTCTCATTTTCTAGTTTATGACTCTGGAACCAAATAAAAGTGAAGGCTATAAAAATTGTTTTGCCTGAGCAATAACCATTTTATAATGAGTAATTTACCTTGAATTCCAAATTTCCAGGAGGGGTGGTAAATAAATTAAAGAATATGGAAGACATAGATAACAAATGTTACAGTTCTCATACTATGGGAGATTGAGTTTTCTTTTTAAATATTTCATTACAAAAGTAAGAACTTAGAACTTAAATAATAATAACACAATTGCTGCTATGTGCCCCACCAGTAGTTCACAACCAACTTTTAGTTATGGACCACATGACACACCAGTGAGTTACATATTACAAGTGGCTTCAATGAGTTAATTAAACATAGTATAGTTACCCATACAGATATTAGACACCTGAGTTAAGTAAAAAAAGAAAAGTGTGGTTGGCACTAGAGTAGGAATTATTAATATTACTGGTGGCAGTGAACATGTTAAAATTTTATTTATTAACTATGTTTGATGCCATGTTTATTTATATATATATTGATAATAATGTAGTTTAATTAAATTTTGAATGTAACTCAATGAAAAGTTGTGACATGCACACTTTGACCTACCCAATGCGAAAGGGTTAAAACATGTTTACGAAACACATCAATGATTTTTTGAAAAATAAAGGGTAGGTTTAAAGTTTTGCAGGTATAGCCTTGAAAAACCAAATGATCCTTTGTTGTCCATATATTGTCATGAATTGAAATAAACAAGTTAAGAAACACATCTAAATGAAAACTTTAATATTTTGCAACATTTCAAACAGAGGCTCTTTGTCAGGCAGCATATCCCATAAATTTAATCCTAAGGTTATGGGTTCCCTTTTCTGTGCATGTCATGAGGTATTACTGAGTTACATTCAAAATCTAATTAAGCTTTATAACTTATGTTAGAATTAAAAATTTGATATTATCTATATTTTAATTCCTTTATTTTAATAGAAACCTTTAAAAAAATCTTAAACTTCAGTTTTGATGTCAAATGACACACGAACATTCACAAATCTTTACTCTGTAACTTGAATAATTCTACATTTACACAGAAACTAGGTTAATTGCTCTGTTTAAACATCCTTCTTTCAAATTCCTTAGGGTAAATTCTAAGAAAGGAAAAATAAACTCTGTAAATCCTTAACAGAATACACACCCATCTTCTACACTTGAGATTTCCGAGACACGTGTAAGTACATGTTAATAATGAATAGAAAGAGCTTATTATAAACAACAACCTCCCCATGGTTATTTTAAAATTGGCATGCACTATTTGTTAACAAGTACGTCAAACTGCTCTTAGCATTGTTGCTGCTTTTGTCCTCACTATCACTTAGCATTGTTTCTCACCTAGAAACATGTTAGTTACATAGACAGTTAAATTGTATTTAGGTTCCACTTTTAAATTTTAGTTAATTATGTGTTATTCATGTTTTCAAATGCATAACTGCAAGGCTTAAAATTTTTTAATGTAATCCAAACTTCACCTAACTTCATGAGGGTTAGTGCAGTGCGAGAGTGCAGCAACACTTTGCCAAAGCCAAAATTATCTCTGCCGAGGATACTGTAACATTACACACGAATGCCTGTTAATGTGTGTCTAGATGAATTATAAATGCGATAGAATAGAAAATGATAATATACATAAAAATAAACTGAAAAGGTAAAGGTGTGTAATTATGAATATAACCAAAATATCTTTTAAGATTATTTGATGAAAAAATTAAAGTATGTACATTTTTCTATTTCTTAATGTTAAACATTTCACTGCACTATATGATAATACATTTGTAATAGCTCAATTAGTAATATGGTAAAGAAAGTGAAAAATAAAATATGAACATTTACCTCAAAAAACTTTAGGAGGTTCTAGAGGTTATGCAAATGAAATTTGAAAACTGTAAGATGAAAAAAAAAGTATTTTTAATCTTAAAATCAAAATCACTTTGAACTGGACAATCAACATTCCGAGTGCAAACATTCACGAGCAAATTCCTGAACAAATCTTTAATTAAAATACTTAATTAAAAATCAGTACTATAGTAGTTACCCTTTGGGTATTATATCCTGCATCCTTAGGGTTAATGTAACAAATATAAACTGCTTGATGAAAAGAAGTTTGCCTAAAACGTTACAAAATAATACTGTTCCTTTATATGTGTGTGTTAATTATTTATTTTAATTGCTCACAAATAATGTTTCATGTCACCTATGGCAGATACTATTGGAATGTAGATAATTCTGATGAACAGTGAATTTGTAATAAAAATATGGGACCACATTACAACACCAGTAACACGGGAAAAATATATCCTCCAAAATTAATAGAAGATGAATATATATTTTACCAATCACTAGAAGAAGATATGTAACCCGCAACTCCTTTTTTTCTCCTTATCATCACATTTGTGTTGTCAACATCTAATGATACACAACTTTCCAGCATTAAGTACTTTGAGGCTAGTTTTTCTTGAAGGAGTCCTGCAATAACCTCGCCAGTTAATTTTCCAATTAAATTGGAATTAGAAAGTAATGCATGTACTATCTTTTCCTTGTTGTCATCAAAGTATGTCACTGCAGTAGAGTACAGTTTACTGTCAATGTCATTACTGCCATCAGTGGACAAGTTGAAAGCCCTAGTTTTAATGTTACTCACAATTCACTTAGTTGCACTGCTGGACATTTCTTCAGCTATTGCAGAGGTTTTGGTTCTAGAGCATCTCTATTGTTTAGTGATTTTCAAATCCCGAAACATTTTTGCAAATATTTTTGAAGCATGGTCCAAAACTGCCAAAGGAAGATCGTGTTCCACAATGAAGGAGGTGAAATTAACATCTTCCTAAATTGAAAATGTATTTCCAATCATACTTACCTCCTCTCAAACTTACAGCTATTACTCAACTGAAAGAGTTTCATCTTTGCCCATCTAAGCATTGGTGTGATTTTTTCTCGCTTCTTCCAGTCTTTTATACCCCACTTAATTTCCCTTGGCAATATTAATCTCATGACATTCTCCACCTAAATCAATGCACCCTCTATCCCAGTACTGTATATAAGCACTTCATTCAGATAATGTTATCACTTTTTCATGACAGACTCCATCACAGTCTCTAACACCAGCTCTTTGTGGAGGAGGGCAGGAGAGTGTAAGCGGAGGTAAGTGCTGTAGGAAATACATTTTCAATCTGAGAAAATGTTAACTTCCAATACTCCGCTCACACTCACAGCTAGAATCCCACATTAAGAAGGAAGAGGGACTGGTATGGGCATTTCCATACAGAAGGAATCTGCATAGATCATGAGTGTGTCAATAAAAGATTGCCACCCTAGTGGGGGAACCACACTACATCCAGAACAGGTATGCTCTTTACCCTGATCTTAGCTCCTGTAGCAAGGATGGAATAGTACAAGAATGATCATCACTATAGGTCAGCCCCATCAAGATAGCCAAGGTTCCACTACTCGGGGTTGGAATTAAGGGGTCTTTGTTCCTATATCCCACATTGGTAGCTGAGCTAGGGCAATTAGACCACATAGTCATATACTTTTGATTGGATCTCAACCTGTAGCCATAGAGTGATGCATTCCAAACCACTGGAATAATGATGAGAAAGTAAACAACACCAAAGCAGACATACCTTCACCTCCACCTGAAGAACCCCGAAAGGCAACACCACAGGCTTGGAATGATGGGATCATGTATGCTGTGCTCAACCAAAGAAGCAGAACTCAACCAGTCTGGAATTATGAATATTCATCCTCACTCCCCAATCAAGTGGGCAAGGAGTCTTCCACTTGCTCCTGGAATTATAGTGGGCCTCCTTCCCTGAACAATATGCTGAACTGATATTGATCAAAAAGAAGGGCCATGCAAACCCTAACTGGATAGCCGAGCATAAAATCTGAACCGGTGTTATGAGTAGGCTCCCGCTTATACTAGTTCTGCTCCTACCAACATCTGGGAACAAACATCCAGGGACCTGGGCAGGAGGGCCCCCAACTTCACCCTCTTCTCTAAGAGTGGAGGAATTCACTCTAACAATGCTGAAGGAAAAGCCTCTGTCCACCCCAGTGACTGGAAACTGGGTGTGGTAAGGACTCCCTAGCTCCACTAGTAGAATCTGGGGGGTAACGTGCATTGGAAACAGTCCAATAGGTGAACCAAGTTACCTACATTTTTAAAAGCAAATCGATTTATTCAATCCAAGGATCGGCAGAGACGAGCAGGATCCCTTTAGCTTTGCTCATGATAGTCCATGAGTGGTGGTCAGAATAGTATGGTAATACCACCTGGTGAGCTCCTAGGTGGTCTTATGAAACACCTCATTTCTACAGAGCCTGTTGCAACTGGTAGTAATTATAGTGAATAAGTGGTTGCTAGTGCATAACTGGTATGATAAGAACACACCTGTCTGGGCAACACTCGCAACAGAGTGGGATTCTGTGAAAACAAGGTAAGGGACTCATAAAGATAGAAATACAAATACTCACTCCTCTGGATAATCTAGCAGAACTAGTTAGGATAGCTGCAGGGGATAGGCAAAAACACTCAGAGGTATTGGGGGAGATCCACATAGCAGTCTGCACAGTGACCTTCAGCAGACAAATCGACCAGGCTGCTAAAGACATAAGAGAAATCTGATTAGATGTGACTCACAGAAGATGCCGTGCCTTCAAAGAGAGCAACAATAAAGTTTTGTCTAGTATTACTAAAGGTATAAATGCAGGCAACAAAACCTTCAAGATCCTCACTGAATATGCCCAAAATTGAAATCTGATGGGACATAGATAGAAAGAGTGAGCAGATGAATCAGAGACAAAGTGTTGGGTAAGAAGAACTGGTCTGAGGACATAGAGAGAACAAGAAAGTGGTCTGTGGATAAACAGCACAAATCACTTTGATAGGTGATGTCCATAGGTCAGCAGCCATGAAAAATAAACCTGCAGGTAAAAGGGATAGATGGCATATAAGAATCATGTCACAAACGTAGAGAAAGAACACATAACCTGAATCTACCTGTTAGGTAACTGGAATGGTGAGGAATCAGGAGAGTACTAGGGACTCAAAAGTATATAGTTGCGATAATGGAATGGTAGATGATAAGGCCACTATAAACAATGGTGATTGTGGAAGATGCAAAACCCCTGTCAAAGAGCCAAGTAAAAAAAAAGGATTGTGGTTAACACCACTGATTGAAAAGGGTTCAACTTCCTCTCAATCCAACACTGCCCATATGCAAGTCATTATCTTTGAGAAAAGTTACTTTTGGACATAGCAGAAACTGAGCCAGATACATGTCAACCCTATAAATTAAACCATAATGTTGTGTGAAAGACAGCATAACCTCTATTTCAGAAGTTGGAGCTTCTGGATATCCGGATGTACTATATCTGATCTTGGCTGCCTCCACTGAGAGAGCCTAAAGAGAAGTGGAAGTGTTCAACACACTAGAAGGGGCTACAGAAGCAGAAACCCGAGTGTAACCACCAATCTGGTGCAATCAACAGTATCTGACAATGGGTTGGAACAAATCACATTTCATACCCTAGGTAACATATGAAGTGGAGAGAAGGTTGAGAGTGATAATCCTGTCCAGATGGAAAGGTTCTCTTGCCAAGGCCCAAAGATGAGGTACTGGAGACCAATATGACAGTAGTTGGGTGATGCAATGAGAGACCAACCCACCAATAAGAGTTGCAAAATGAAAGCCAAACCAACTAAACATTGTGATGCGATCTATTCTGTTGGGAGAATCTGTTTGGATTGAGACAATGGACCTCCTACCACAGGCATCACTCGTAGAACATGGCAATCTATAAGGGTGATAAGATAAGACTAGTCCCGAGAAAGAAGGTCCAAAATTCGAAAATAAGGAGCCTTAGACTACATGCCTCCTTGATGAAAAACATAAGACACCACTGTAGAATAGTCAAAGCGAAACCTAAGGATTTACCCCTTAAGAAGCCCAGACCATGAGACCTAGCAAGTTGAAGAGCAAGAAGGATGAAAACATTGGGTAGGGAACCCCTTGTCATCCGTGCATACTCTGGAATTCCTGACTGTTGATATATGTACCCCATCCTTGAAGTAAGGCATTTGTGAAAAGAATGGAACTCTGGACAAGGTGGCAGTAGAGAAACTAATTTGTAGTAAAGTCCCGACTTAACCTCTCAAGATCAAAAAATAATCCAGACTAAGGAAACCAGGAAACAGATGTGTACAATCCCTGGTTGCTTAAAGACCAATAAAAGGATCACTTGTGTTCTTATCCCAAAGGCATGAACAATTTGAGTGATGCCCACATTCCCATTAGAGAAAGAACTATCCATGTAATGGGAGAAAGAATGTGGCATACTCTTCTACGGCATTGAGCAGGATGGGAAACAGCTGAGCCTGACTGAGAGCTGAGATTAAAAAAAAAAAGGTTGATGGCATATCGAATTGGTGCAAGAATAGATGTTGCAGTCCTGAAAGAGAAGCTTGCCTGAGTTGTATCTGAAAGTATAAGCAGGATGTGATAATTGAACAATTGATGAGATGTTGGCAGCTGTAACCAGTCATCCATGGAATGGTGTGTGCACAATACAATGGAATGAAGGGGACTCATATGATACAGCATAACCCATGTTACGCTTATGCGAAACTGAAGAAAAAACTCAGAACTGCAGTACCTGACCATTGTGCACCACAAAGACAACAAAGTGCAGATAGGAGCCAACTACAATCTCAGTAAAAAACCAACACAGATTGAGAAATGATTAACTTGTGAACCTTGGAGAACCTAGGCATTGATATAGAGAAGGAAGCTTGATGACTGGAAACCAATCACCTGTCTTCATAGGCCCAACAACTAACATGAATAAAAACAATGAAGAATTAGCCAGACTCTCTCACTACACCCAGGCCAACCAGACTCAGATAACCCTAAAACTAAGTTTCAAATCCCAATGAACTGTGGGGAGACAGAAATCCTACAGGTTGGGTGGATAATAGTGGGGAAGATGTGAACTGAACGACCAATTGCGACCCAAGGACCAAAGCTTCTGGACTTATGGGTAAGAATACCACACGTCCAGAAAATCTTGGAACCGAGCCCCCACAGCACCTGAAGGTATACAATAATCACTGAATCCACTGGTGATCCAACTAAGCAGTGGGAACCTTAGATATAGACAGAATCTATTCTGAGTACCAATGAACTGAGGAGCTGATGTTGAGGATCAGTACTCAAAAATAGGAGCAGAACTATGACCTCACTGTAGGAGCTGATGAAATTCGAGACTTCAACAATAACCAGGAGGAATGTAGAAGCCGAAAACTGAACCAATGTGCACGCTAATAATGGATCCAGCTCATCCTCAATGAAACTGGTGATCCCAAGAGAAGTGAAAGGAAACAAAATGTTGTAGGTAAATTGCAAGTCCATAGACTTACTCTTTCCCATCAAGAGAAATAGACCTACAAAGGTGAATTACAAACACTGCCTCAGAACCCCAAAATTGAGGGAGCAGAAATTATTTGAGTCGGAAAAATGCTTCCATCTAATGTGTTGATTAGGCCTAAATATCCCTTCATGTAACTAAAAAGTAAACCTTCCTGCATGAACCACAATTTCCATGTATGGAGAAAAATCCATCCTAGACCTTTCAGCCAAAAGTGAAGTTGCAGGCTCAAAAGCAACCAGGAAAAACAAATCAAAGGCAGCTTATCCCAAAATGGCCTCCTTTTTTGTTTTTCATAAGTCATTTAAAGACAGTGGTGATTATCATTGATTGGAACATCATCTTGTGAGGTAAAGTAAGTTGTTTTGTTAGGCAAAGCAACTGCGGGCCATCTGCCGCATCCACCCTAAGGAATCAATCTCCAGACCCCAACACTGCGAGTCCTTAAACTTACCACTGACCCACAGTGGGGCTGAAAATCCGACAGACTAACAGAAGGTACAGGAAAAAGTGAATCTAAGGTTTATACAAAATGACAAAGATCTCTCTCAAATGCAGCCTCAGAGCTCCTACGAGGACCACTGCAGACCCAAGTATATGTCTCCATCTCGACAGATATCAAAGGTAGGAGAGGAGAGACCCAATTGGTCTCCATGTCGAAAATAATAATCTGAGAATTTATACCATAATCGGCTTGCCAATCATAAGAAAGAAAAATTATTATTATTATTATTGTTACAAAACCAACTAGATAACATGATAATGTTCAAAATATCTTCGAACAATCATAATGCCTGAAAACCTGTTACTGACGCTTTATCGAGAAAAAATTATAACGTAATCTGAATGAAATGCTTATATACAGTTCCAGGATAGAGAGTGCATTGATGTAGGTAGAGTGTGTCATGAGACATATATTGTCAGGGGCAATTGAGTGGGGTATAAAAAACTGGAGCAAGTGAGAAAAAACCCGACCAATGCTTAGATGGGCAAAGATGAATCCATGGAAGGCGAGTAATAGCTATAAGTGGGAGAAGAGATATGTATATTTTGGAATAAACATTCCGCTGTGATCACATCATTTTCTGATTTGGTATTGGGTTTTTAAGAAAAACGAGTCCAGTTTAATTCCAGATGCCCTCAAATAATTTTGCTGGTATTTAGTAGTGTTGAGATGATTTTTTGTCATTTTCACCTCCATGAACAATGGACAAATCACAAACACAAATTTTACATCTTAAATAATTCATACCCTTTGAGGATCATACAGTATCACTGAATTTTATTGAATACTCATGCCTAAACTTCTTCTCACTATAAACTTTTTTTTGTTAGAATCATTAGGGACAAAGCAGAATCATATTTTGCCACCATCTTCCTCAAAAAATGATCAGTGCACCCTAAATGCTTACTACTTACACACTTTTTAACAGACTGTTTCAAGCATTTATAAGATTGAGAGGTAAAGCAGAGTGTTGAATTATTTCCAGAAAATTATTAGCAAGAAATAAGGTCAGTGAAAAAATTCTGAAATTATGCATAAAACCATGAAGCAACAACAATTTGTAAAGGCTTAAAATGAAAAAAAAATGTAAAAATTACACCTAAATCGTAACAGTTGGCAGGTTTGCAAAATTGTCACAACCTCCATAAGAATCCTTAAAATTGAACCAGCATGGCTTGCAGTATGTGTTAAATTCTGATTTGTTCAATTTTCTAATTACTGGGAATTCCTCACTGTATTTTGTGTTAAAATTTTGTTTATCTCTTATACTTGGATGCATATTTGGGTCACTGTCTTTTATTAATGTGAATTTGTTTGATAAAAATCTTAACAATAGCCAGGCCAGCTTGGTATACTTTTGGTTAAAAATTGTAACTGAAATAGTTTGTTACATTACAAGAAACACTATTGGCAGTTTTGATACAATTGGATTGTGTTTATAGAACTCAGGAAGTTATTCTTTTTGTAAAATATATCTTTGTTTATATTATGTCTAAAACAAACTACAAAAATATTTAATTTAACAGCATAAATTCGAAAATAAAAGTATGTTTCCAAAATTTCAGATTCAACTAATAAATCATTAATAAATTTGTACTTTTTGGCATTATTACAGTAATTAGTACACCAAAGTTCTACTGGTTCGCATCCCTGAATTTAGTTTTATATCTTTACCTAACAGATAAGGGAAAGATCTCAATTTTATTTGTCCTGCTTTGAGGAATTTTATATTAGTTGACATTTTAAGAATTACACTTATGTAAACAGCGTAAACTGTAATTTTTTTTTTACATTAATGCTTATAATAACAAACTGCCAGTATCTTATTTTATTTTTTGTGACATTCAGTTATGACATAATCAGTAAGATATGAAATAAATTTCCGTACACATCTTGAAAGGGTCATGACAATAAATTTGGACTAGATGAGATGTTATAGTATGTATAATCAAAAGACTACAGAAGACTTATTTCTGCATCTGAATACATTTTAAGTCTTTTTTTTTTTGATGAATTTTTTACAACTAACTCAATTTAGTTTAAAAAAAAGATGAAAATGCTGATCTTGACTTTACTAACTGCAAACTGACATATTTTCTACTACACGTTACATAACCAGAAGGTAATAAAAACTAAAATGTTACAACCTAAGTGAAAAATGATTCTTTGTTTTTGTAACAGGAAAGTAGCAATGTAGGTGTATTAGCAACAGACTACAAGAAACAGTTGTCAAGTAATTCTTTCTCACTTGAAACTGAGTCATTTTACCTTTTCTTACAACGTAACAGATTGCCTTCCTAAGAAATAAAACATCACACAATGCAAAGTTATCATTTGGCAATATTTTGTGAAATTACTCCAACTATTTTATAAAATGGTCAGAACAAATAAAAAATGCTTACTTTTTGCCTGCACAGAGGTTCTTTGGTTGGGGCTGAAAAAAGCAGAAGTATTAAGATACGTATTTAAGTCATGACATAAAATAAAAAAATTTATAATCAAACTTTGAAACATTTGAAACTATTACCTGAATATACAAGTATATATACATATATATATATATATATATGTATGTATGTATGTATGTATGTACACTGATTGGTCACAAGTAAATAGACACCTAATTCTTCGTCATTTAACTGATTTATGCTAACTAATTTGAGTTCACACAGCACTATATAAATGAAAATGGTCCACACACTAATTATCTT
>NW_013667090.1:51896-61427 GCF_000517525.1 Limulus polyphemus
TCTAGGCCATACTCGACCGGCATGTCACAAAACCAAAGTGGGCAAAAATCCCACAATCTAAAATAGACGAGATGATTCTCATGATTCCACAAAGGATCAACGAACTCCACGAAGCGAAAGGAAGATCTTCAGTAGCATTGGTTTATGTTTATTGGTTGTAATCTCACATTTTCTTGCTAAACCCACATAACAAGTTAACAACATGTAGCACCTGCACAAAGTGATGTCAGCAGTTGAATTTCTTGTCAGGAGATGGCAATGGGTACTTGAACAGGGCAATTGATGGAATTTGCTAAATGATTAATTGTGAGATTAATTAACAGATTACATTAAATGATTCTTTTTCCTCACATGTGAGTAATCTTCCTATTTGTAGCTTTTATTTGTTTTTTTAAGAAATTTTCAAATTACCATTTGTTTAATATAATATATATCTTCAAGCATAACAACTTAGGATTAAGTTACTTTTTTAATCCTAATTTTTTTACATGAAAATGCATCATACACATAACATAGTAGAGAAAATTGCAACACACTGAAAATATGATTTACATGCCACTTCATGGGCTTCTTCCTACAAGTTTTCACAAAACCAACCTAATAAAGTTAAGTAATCTAATTCTTCATGAGAAATAATTGTTCTTAGGTTATATGTGGTAAAACTAGTAAAGATGCATGTCATTGTGATAAGTAATATATATTTCAGTGATAAAAGAACTGCTCCAATCTTGAAAAATGAAACAGGACAACATTTACTATTTCTCAATAAAACTTGTGATAATACTAGATGATATCTTTGCAGAGATTAAAATTAGTTATAAGGTGGAAATTGAGATATTATAAGAAATATCAATATTAGTAGTATAAATATATATTTTTTATTACAGACTTTTCCAATGTTTTGTACTTGCATGTAAAACTTGAAAATCTATTAACAGCTTTATAAGTATAAAACATCATAAGCTTTTAAGCAAGTTGTTGGTACAGACAAGAAGTTTTTTTAAACAGAAAAATTTAGAAAGAACGTATTACAATGATTTATATGTTTACATTTTAGATATACACTGGAAGAATTGAATCTAGGTAATAAAGACAATGGAAAAAAATTCAAAGGTAAAAAAGACAAAAGAAAACAGTAACAATAACAGATAAGCCAATTATTGAAATTATGTAAACCAAATGAGTTAATAATTAAGCTGTTACTAATACAGTTTTCTAATCAATGGCTTTCCATTATTGTTCAACACTTGCTATTAAACCCTACTGTTCTGTTTATCCTTTCTTATAATTTGTTTGTTTTGTACAATTATATATATATATTTTACCTTTTTACCTGCTTGTCTTTTTTACCCTTGTCCTTATTAATGCTTCTGGAAAGAAACTACAGAAGCATATGAGCATACTGAGATATTAATAAATAAAACAATTTTAAGCTTACTGTACTAGGTAATCTTTAAGAGGCATGTGATGACAGCCAGACTTTTGACTTCTGTTTTCAATGCTTCTTATTAGCTAGAGCTACTGTGGTTAAACAGGAGTCTTGTGTGTGTAAGTAGGTTAGTGACTTAAGTTGTTAAATGTTATTAGTCTAGGTCCAGTAATTTTTAACAGACATAGTTAAATGAGCAAGTTAATCCAACCATTACAGGCTGAGTAGGATTCACCCAGCTCGTAACAACGAAAGTATCCATGAGAGTAATTATACTATGATTTTTGATAACGTATGTGTATCTTTACAAAAGTTTTGCAGATTATTAGTAAACATTACAAGGCATTCAAATGCAAAATATCAGATTTTTTTTATTAAATTTTCAGATTCCTTGAGTATTGTTTTTATCAGGACTTTTTCTTTTCGAATATTGACTATCCAACATGCAAAGTAATTTTGATTTTAAGACTAAAAATAGTTTTATGCATCAGAGCATTTTCAAATTTCACATGCGAAATCTTTATAACCTCGAGATAATTATCAAATGTTTTTCTTAGAAAAAAAACTTTATATTTTATCTGTTATTTTCACTACTGTATCTCTGTATGGGTTGGGTCAATTTGACTGACCTCATAACCACCATAAAAAATTAGAAAATAAATACAAATTATGCTTTTTTTCATTTTAGAATGACTACAAATTATAACACAAAAACACAAATGTTTAATCTAAATATCTTAAATCTCATAACATTTATATATATATATATATTGTTTTTATTATATTGACCTTTCAGCTATGCCTGGCTAACATTACAGAAGTTGCAAGGATGTAGTGCACATGCACTCATGTTACCATATCCAAGAATATAAAACTGGCCTTTACAAAGTGACCTGTCTCAGCTGTGTTTTAGTCACATTTCAGTTATAACATATTATATATGTATGTATGTACATTATTACTATTTACAAATAAGTTCTTAAACGTATTTTTCTTAAAACATAGAACAGTAAATAAAAAAGTATAGCAAACAATTATCTCTTCTAGTTACAAACTTTGTACTCATTTGCTGCTTGCTGAAGGTTGCTAAGCCTTATCGAATTTTGCACAACATTTTTTTTAGGTTTTAAATATACATTTTGAAATAACAAAAACTTAAAAAGCCACTAGAAGAACATTCTGAGCTATCAAGTGGTTATTCACACATCACAGAAAGAAGTTGGTGTATGTGAGCATTTCCAAAAATGGAAAGAGGTGGGTGGGGACACTGTTTGATTCAGTAAATGTAGCGATATCTCAGCAAATAGAAAAGATGGGACTTTCTTATTTTAAATTCTAGCTTGTCAATATTGGTAATTTCAGTTCCTAATTTGTAAGAAACTATAGCCTTTGTATTTGGACATCACAAACATCTAATTTGAACCAATGCTGCATTCATCATACCATCTGACATACAAAAATAGATATTTAGAATTTCTTTTTAATATTTGCTTTTAACTTAAGACATTAATTAATGTGTGATGATAAAATTTGAATTATAATCTACAGTTTGATACCAAACTTATTGATATGCATTCATAAAATATTACTTGAATAAAATTTTGAATGTGAGTCAACAAACATGATGACATGGCCTTTGACCCATGACGTGTATCGATAGGGTTAATAAGCACATAAATAATAATAAATGTTAACTTCCTGTAACTTATTTATTAAACCAATCTTATCCTAAGTAGCACTGGTTATGTTTGTAGTTGTAATATGTAAGCAATACATTAGGTTAAAGCTACACTACTGTTCAGTACAAGCAAGGTAAACACTAACAACTGGCATCACTGTGAGTTATTATGTAACCAATGGCCACTAAGCCACATCTTCACATCTGGAAATTGTAGGAAAAAAAAAAAGTAAAACAAGCACTTGGTGTCATATAAAGTTATGCCAATAAAAGAAGTAACTTGTCATGTCACAGTTAATCCCATTATTCATTGCTTTGCTCAAAAAAAGAAGAAAAAAAAAGAGTACTTTAGATTAGATGATTATTGTTGTAAGACATGATACTAAATGATTAAGTTGAACAAACTTTAATTTATCAAAAATAATGAGTGGCATTATTTTGCCAGAGTGGCAATATTTTGATTGCTTGAATAGTTGGAATAATCAAAAACAGTAATAATCAAAAAGTTAATTTTGATAAGTTGATTATTTATGTTAGCTGTGACACTAACTGATTAAGCTGAACAAGCTTGAAGTAATCAAAAATAGTAGTGAGAAATCATAATTACATACTTAGAATACCTGAAAACAGTAATAATGATACACACTGACTTGGATTAGTTGATTATATTCATGACATTAATCAATTAATTTACATCACACTAATAATCAATCTAATCCATGCTCATAGTTAACCCTATTGCCACAGGTATCCTTTATTGTGTATGTCACAAGGTTTTAGTGACTTTCATTCAAAAGTTTATTCAACTACTCTCTGTGTACATTATACCAATTAGTATAGCATAAAATTATAGATAATAATCCATATTTTAATAATATATAAGTTTTAAGTTCTTAATTTTATAAGGCAACATGTTAAAAAATGCAAAATTTCCCCTAACGTGACACATTTTCTCTAGGCATCTCCTCTTCCCTATTTTATCCACCACCCTTCAATAAGTATGAAACTCAACATAAATAACTCACTATAAAATCATCATTGCTCAAACAACTCAATTTTTATCGCCTTCAATTTTGTTTGGTTACAGAGATATCAAACAGAAAATCAGACTTCTCTTGCCACACCCACATGTCACATCCTGTCTTTCAGGGTTTGTTAATAGTTCTTTCTTACATTTAATTCTATATTATCTGTAACCAATAGAAATCCAAGGTTTTCATCTATCAAATGATGTATTATACAACATTGTTTTCTGAATGGAGAATTGTCAAGTTCACTGTTAGTGCAAACTTCGTTCCCATGGAAAAGATAACAACTAGATTGGATGATTTTGTAATGGTTCTTGACGCATAGTTAGAAAGGCAGAAAAATTTTAATAGTTAGTGGAAATTGTCTATTTTTTGTATATTATCATTCTATGTTCTTTGGTGCATTATTTAATTAAATAAAAATTATTTAGTGCATTACAACCATTAGTATAAAAAAGTAGGGCTAAGTGTCATCGACAATTACAACAAGAAAAAAGAAGACTCAGGTAAGTACTATATTTCTTTTCATATTTATTCTTTATTTATTATTATAAAAGTAACTTAAATGTAAAAATAAAGATCTCTTTAGGTTAGTTAAAATATGTAAAATAAATAATAATATAATAAAAATGTTCCACAAGGCACACACGTGAGCAGCTTGTGGGTAATGTAATTTGATAGCATAATGTGAGCTGCATGTTCCCTAAGTGATTTACAACTTATAATGGCACAAAAAGCAGTTAGATACAGTTGAAAGGGCAATAAAACAATAAAATATAATAATAAATAGATGTATAATGTTACGAATTGAAAGCTACTTAGGATAAACGAATGTAGTTTCACATTACATTTGAAGTCATTCTAGAAAAAAAAGTAATTTAGATTTATTTCAATCTTTTTTTAGTGGTCACAAGGTCGATCAAATCGACCAATCTTGTGTAGAGTTAGGGTAGAAAAAATATCAGTTAAAATATAAAGCTTTACTGAAAACAAACATTAGAAATGTATTTAGGAGGTTTTAGAGTTTACATAAATCAAATCTGAGATTTTTGAGATGATAAAAAGTATTTTTAATCACTTTGCACAAGGACTATTCAAGACAAATACTCAATATTCGATGACGTGTAACCCACTTTGAGACTAGTAATGCTTGGAGATGGCTTGAATGGGTAATGAAGAAAAATTTTAATATAAGTTTAACATAACAGCAAATGTACAACATTTTGACATCATCAGGTACAAGTAATTTACACTGACACAGATATATATATATATATATATATATAAATATATATATGGAATAAAGAGGTCACATGACCGGATATTGTTGCACGACTTAGAAGAAATATCTTGGCACCCCAGGGTGTTGGTTGAAAGTAGGGTTGTTTTGTTCAATTAAGATGGATTCCTTGATTTTTCGTGTTCTTACGGTGAATTTAGGTTTTAAACTGTGTCTGATCTAATAATGTTTACAACCTAAATTCACCATAAGAACACACACATCAACCTCTATATCCTCTTCAATTCTGCTCATGACACCACACAAAAAATCATTACACTGAAAAACCTCATAAACACAGCCACAAGACTGTTCAATGGACTACATAGATGAAGAAATCAACCACATAAAGCATTCCTTCATTCACACCAACAAATTTCCACCTATTATTGTTGAAAAACATTCACCACAACAAAACTCAACTCACAAACAAAAGTGATACTAAAAAGTGTGAAACTACATTTGTTTATCCTAAGTAGCTTTAAGCTTGTAACAGTATCTATTTGTAATTGAATTTCATTGTTTATTGCCCTTTGAACTGTGTCTAACTACTATTCGCACCATTATAAGTTGTAAACCACTTGGGGAACGTGTAACTCATGTTATGATATCAAATTACATTACCCACGAGCTACTCCGAGCTGTTCGAATTCATGCCTCGTGATATATTTATATTATTTATTATTATTGTTTATTTTACCTAATCTAACCTGAACTAACCTAAAGAGATATCTATTATTATATTTTAGTTACTTTTATAATAATAAATAAAGAATAAACATGAAAAACAAGAAATAAATTACTTACTCAATCTTTTTTTCTTGCTGTTGATTGTCAATGAGTGTTAACCTTACATTTTTTATACTAATGGTAGTAGTGCATTAAATAATTTTTATTTAATTAAATAACAGAACACAGAATTATAACATGCAAAAAGCAGACAATTTCCTCTAAGTCTCAACATTTTTCTGGCTTCCTAACTATGCAAAAAAAGCCATTACAAATTGATCCAAGTTAGTTGTTAACTTTCACATGGGAACGAATCTTGTACTCTGAGTGAAATTGACAATATTCTGTTTGGAACACAACTTTATAAAATATGTCATTTGATAGATGAAAACCTTGACTTTCTATTGGTTATAGGTAACATAGATTAAACATAAGAGAGAACTATTAACAAATCCTGATAGGTGGGTGTTGCAGGAGGGGTCTGATTTTCTATTTGATAGCTCTGTAACCAAACAAAATTGAATGCTATAAGAATTATGGTTTGTCTGAGCAATGGTGATTTGATAGTGAGTAATTTACGTTTAATTTCATAGTTTCTTGGGGGTAGGGGGAATATAGATGTGAAGACACCGAGAGAAAATGTGTAACATGTGTCACACTATGGGAAATTCAGGATTTTTTTAAATATTGCCTTATAAAATTAAGAACTTAAAACTTATGTACTATTAAAATATGGGTTATTAGCTAAAGACACTAAAACCTTGTGTTATGAGCAGTAAAGGATACCCAGGGCAAGAGGATTACATGTTTAAATATAACACTAAAAAGTCATGACAAGCACAAAAGAACCAGGACCAGATGCAAAGGGTTAATAAAATATGTGTAGATTATTATGGCAAAAGCAATTACCATGGAATATATAATTATTCGTGTTGACAATTTTAAGAACATAATAACATTGAAAATCACAGTATAATGTTTCAGCAAAATTCCTTACGATTAGTTAGGAATAGCCAGAGGTGTAGTGGAGCCAAAGTGGGAGGAGCACTGCTCCAGAACTTTTTTCAGTCCCATGGTGCTTAGCTGCTAATAATTAGAATTATTAGTATATGTATTTAAAATATTTTCTTTGTTACAATTTGCATTAAAAACTCTGTATAATAACACTAATTAATACTGAGTCTATATTAATGCTGACTTATTACAATTTAAATGCAAGCACTTAAAAATATACTACTGTCAAACAATGTGTGTGTATGTGTGTGTGTGCATGTTTGAGTGGTGATGTCTTCCCGAGTTACCATACATTAAATGAATGGCAGCATTGTTTGCCAATAAGAATCACAAAAAAACAAAACTGTAATTCAGAACAGCTTTACATCACTGTTTGATCTAACAAGTAGCAGTAATCTATTATGTTTATTCCTTAAAAATCAGAATAAATAGGTATTTAAATCATTGTAGAGCTTCAACATGTATATATTGCTATAGAATGTAAATCATAAACATATCACATCAGCCCAAAATCTGTTAAAATTGGTCTTGTATATTAGTTCAAAATAACTGATTAGATAATGTAGTTCAGTTCAATTATAAGAGATCATAACTATTAGATATCTATCCCAAAAATAAAACTGTGAGTTACAAAAATTGCTATTGATCATTCAGACAATACAAGTATTTTTTATTTACTACTGTACCATTGAAAATAGCATATTTAAATAGGAAACCTTAAAACAAACATAAGAAAAGTAAAATAAGTATAGGAAATTCAAAAAACATTTAACTTCATTCATCTAATTTTGTAACAAGCAATAAAGTTTTTAGATCAGTGATACTTAATATAACAGTGGTAGAGAAACTAAACAAAATGCATAAGTTATAGTTATACTCAATATTCAACATGTCATCCTTGTACACAGTAGAAAATGTAAATTTGAAAGATAAGAATATATTCAATGTGCTACATGTTATCTTCATATACATCAGGAAATGTAAAAATGAAAGATATAAAGACAAAAATACAAGTGATTTTAGTAGAGAAAGAAAGTAAAACTTTTTGGGAACAAATTCAAAACATTACTGTAAGTCAAGGTTATGTATATGTGCTTCAAACATGAAGTCACTATTTCAATCCACCCCTGTTGTTTTATACCTGCATGTTTATCATATAATAAACAAAGTCCACTGTTTTACTCCTCGAATCCTGGTTTAAGTCCATTAATCAACACTTTCTTTTCTATGCACTTCCTGTTCCCTGTTTGCCTTTGTCATATTTTAAACCATCTTATAGTTTCATTACACTTATTCAGCATGTTTCTTGATACTTAAATGCATTGTGGACCTTAAATTTGTATGTTCTTATAGTAAACTGTTAACAAACTAGTGGTGAATCCAATATAACCTAAAGAACATTTAGGACTTTTATATTCATTTACAACCTTAGAAGTTTTGAAGATGGGTATTTTATTCTTATACCTGAATAAATACCATAAACTACATACACTGAGGATGAATGAGCAAAACAGTGCACTTTCCTTATTATTAAATATATAAGTGCTAGCAATATAGTAGCTTCGTATGTCTACTGTATAACAATTTTGTTTAGATGTAAAGTCTTTCAGACTTATAAAATTCTGTGTTAAAATCCAAAATGTTTTGAGTAAAATTAAAATATATAAGGCAATATAAGATGGTTTGCCTTCAAAGTAAAATACATGGATATATATATATATATATATATGACAGTTTGTCTTCAAAGTAAATGCATAGTATTTTAATGTAAAACCGATTAGTTACAAATATCGTGCCTGAATTCAACAGGTAAACTTGCTTTCTTTGTTGAGTACACAGTGTAACCTAGTGCCATTTGTTCTTTCACAGCACTGTTCAGCTTTTTCATTATATCAATTTCAACTAGCTAGATATTTATTACAGTATCAATACTTTCAAACCAGATGTAATATGTTATTACAATATCCTTTTGAACAGAATAATCATTATCTATAATAAATATTAGAAAACCAAAGCAACTAGAACATGGCAATCTCAAGGACTTTCTGGACCACATGGTGCTGCCATTATAGCTTGGAACTAAATAACTGAAAAATTGTAAAAAGAATTTCAATGTAACTCAAGTAGGTAGAAAACATTGTTACGACAGCGGAAGTCACACGATGCTGGGAGCATGCACGCTGGAGTTTCTAGAAGGATCATGACTTATCAAGGAACCCCATGAATGTCCGAGTGTTTGCCAGGTGCTTTCTTTTTTAGTATATAAGCCCGGCAAATAAAGCCAGCGAGAAATAGATTTGCAGATAGATTGAAGATATAGATAAATGAGTCAAGCAAACAGTAGGCACAGTAAGTAAAGTGTGTGAATCACTGT
>NW_013667090.1:61610-62259 GCF_000517525.1 Limulus polyphemus
AACTAATTTTAATCAAGAAAGGACTTGTATCGCTGAAGTTTCTCGGAAAGAATTTATACCGCAACTTAACAAACGAGCAGATACACAACAATATGATATGCCTGCATATCACACTTTTCCTCCCTTCTCTCATTCAGCCTTTTCTTCAAGTTGGAAACTAAAATCAACTTTAAATCCAATAACTTTTAAGCTCACAACATGGTCAAGGAGCACCTTAATATTAGGATTATGATTGAAAATATTGTTAAAAGCAACAGTACCCAACTGACGAAACAATGCATTCTAATATTCATAAGTAGAGACATATATATTTAATTAGCGATACTTAATGCCAGGTTGATTTTTTGTTCACTCTAAGTAAATAACTTACTTTGATTTATCTTATTCTTAAAAGCATATATCACACAGATGGCACAAGTCCTTTAACATTGAGCTATACTTTACTGAACACGAGTACAAAATCCTCTACCAATCACTTAAATATATAATTTAAACCCTCTGACTACCATTTAACAAAGATTTAAGAGATATTATCCTACATAAAATTAAAACCCTTTATTTGTGGTTTATAAACATCAATAATAAAAATGACTAAATGAAAATAATAAAAGAAACTCTTTAACCATGTTTAAAATGTGAAATATACACC
>NW_013667090.1:62501-109020 GCF_000517525.1 Limulus polyphemus
CTGTCCATATTTTGATGTCATGATATATAATTAAAAATTGTTATTTTACGGTGATAATCTTGTTTTCTTGTTCCCAATAATGCATAACTTCATTTGATAAACACGTTTAGGTTGAATGGTAATTTATAATCAGTCACAAGAACGTCGAATCTGAATCACTTGAAAAAAACACGGGGGTGCTTAACTTTTTTCCAGGTGTATACAATACATAATGTAACTCAGTAGCAATGAAACACAAAATAACACTGAAAAAGCAATTCACATGTACACACAATCACAAAATATAAAATTAAAGCAAGAAAAGAAATAGATATAAACAAAGTTATACTGCCCACCTTAAGAGTGGACACACACAAAAAAAAGAAAAAAAAAGCTGAAACTGAAATAAAATGAAAGAAAAACAGAGTACAAATAAAACTTAATGATTATGTATCATAACCATAACTTCAACAGATTAATCACTTAGTCAGTGCCCTCTCATGATAGGGCAGTTCAATGCTGACACAATACTTAGACCTCAAACAAATGCACATATAAAGAAAAAATAAAACACAAAGATTAAAAACCCTTTATATTGATGAACCTAGAATATACAATATAATAAAAATGGATTTACCTTAAAATTTTAACAAAGTACTATGAAAAACTAATCAGTAAGACAAAATGATGCCACATGAAACTTGCATGCAATAACCAAAACCTCAAGAAAGAAGTTAAAACAAAAGTGGATAAAGAAAAAAAACACCCTTAATATCAAGCCCCTTTCTAATAAAATGCAGAAATACATGTACAATTTATATAAAAATCAAACCCACTTATGCAAAAATAAAAAGTAATAAGAATAATCAAATTAAGGTCAACTGAATCCCACCTGCATGAATGCAGATTCACACGTCAATAAAGAGAAAATAAATCAAAAGAAAACTATATGCTCCCCCTCCTCCAAAAAAAAATCTTAAATCCCTGTTCTTGCATACATTGTCATTATAAATAAAATAATAAAATATATACAAAATACACACCCACTCAAGAAAGTAGTCAAGGCTTCACTAGACTCAAATTAAACACACCAGAAGAGCTTCCACAGTTGTTGATGTCTTTAGATTGGCAGCTGTAGACACCTTGAGGTCTGCTCAGACTTTCTCCAGTTGTTGCTCAGGTTTATCTAGTTTGTCCAACAGGCACAAGAGTGGCCCTTTGTCGCAACTCATCTTTTTTATATCTTTAGAAGGTTCAGGCCTCCATCTGTTCATTTACCATTTCTTTCAATAGTACTTAATCATTGGAATTTACTTTAAAGTAGGCCAGTTCATGATCATCTTAAATGTTTGGTAAGGAGTTCTATACTCAGCTCTTTCTATGATGTCTCTCATGGTCTCTTTGCCAATGGTGCCTTAGACACTACACAATATCTTCATACAGTCTTTAAGGCAGAAGCTCCCTCACTGACAGAAGGAACAACTGAATAAATCATCTTGCTTGTGTGCACCACTGTTGTCCTGGTCTTCACTTGTGATGCTGCAGCCTTGTTGGAGTCTGTTACACCTTAATTTCCTTAGACTTGGACATCTCTCAATATGCATCCAATGCAAGAAAATACTTCTTGGGCTTAAGGATGTAATGATTCTGTCAAATGTGCAAACACAATTGTCATTTTCTCCCCATTGTTGTGCTGCAACCTAAGATGAGACATATCACCAGGCCCCATAACTTCTTAATCTTTGCCTCTTTGAACAGTGTCAACAGTGGCACTGACTCTCACTTCTTGGCTACTTGGAGGTTCGGCTCTTCCAGATATGATAGCATCAGGGCTTTCTTCAGTTGTTGCAGGCAGCTTGGCTCTTGAAGACATTAGTGCCAACCCATTTACTGATTCAATGAGCTCTCCCATGTGTCTTCATCCATGGGTTTGCTAATAGTAAATATTAACTTATTTTCTATTTCCTTGATGATTTCATGCTCCTCACTGTAGGGGAAATTGTGGCCATCAAGTAGCAGTTGCAAAGCTTTGAAGGTTTATGAGGAATCCATGCTATATCAAGCAAATCAAATGGGAATGGAATTCTGGAACAGATTAGTAACATTGGCTTATTGAAGTTCAAAATTTGAAATTGAGAAACTAATTGTGGTTGGAACTTGACCTTAAATACTGAAAGTCCAGATTTGAATGTAAAGGTTGAATGAGTTCTAATTGGTCAAAGGTTTAGCTGAGTGTCTAGGTTAATGGGGGTCATATCACATGGTTATGACTCTGAATCAGATACTGGTCAAACAACATATATACAGGCAGAAAGTGTACTCACACACATCCACACCTTTAGAACTCAAAGATTTCCCTATCCAAAGTTTCTCTGAGTTTTCAATCAACTAGCTACCTGTGGCTGTGTTACCTTCTGTTGCCCCTGTTGGACAACAGGAACACACATGTCAGACTCTCCAACCTGACCTCATCAATAATCTACCATCTGGTTGTCATGTAAACAGAGCCTGGTTCCAGTAGGATGGAATGGGGTCGTGACTGCTCAGTACCTACACAGTCAAGCTGACTCATGTTAGGTGATGCTAATCTCACCTCTGATCACTCACCTTTACCAATGCTTTCATTGTCTTTCCTTAGGGGTTTTCTTCCATTTATAAATGGTATAACAGTTACAAGGTTTCACCATGTCTATGGCACCTTTCATCTCCCTAGTGTTACACATACAGCCTACATTTTCATGCTTCAAAATTGTATTTTGAAATATGAAAAAGTTAAGAAAATATTCAGTAAATCTGTATGCTTGTTAAAAATATTTTAATCTGCATGAGTATAAATATTCTACCACAACCAAATAAAACACTGGGTACACCACGTGTATATATTTTTTAAGATTTCTAAGCCATTATTAATGAATTCACATGTACTCTTGACAATTTCCCCAACACATTAATATTTTACCTTACTAAACTTTAAATATCTTTGCACCATGCTTATAAGAAACACCAGGTAAAACTGTTCTTTAAAATCCCAGGTACAAATGTGTTCTTTTTCTCTTTCCATAGTATGAATCTCTTTGTTACTATAATCTCTTCCCTGAAAATTCACTGCCTGTAACATGAGTTAATGTTGAGACTAAAACATTATCTTAGTGTTAACCCTTTCAGGATGGGCACTCCTTTAAACCCTTTTCTGTGCAAATCACTGTGTTACATTCAAAATTTAATTAAACACCTTTAACAACAATATATATGTGAATAAAATTAACATTATAATGTATGTTATGATTCAAAGTTTTTATGTTATCTAAGTTTTAAGTCCTTTATTTCAAAAGAAACCTTTAAAAAATTAATTAAACTTCTGATGTATTGTCATGTCACCAACGAGCTATGAAAATTCTCTACTTTGGCTCTCTGTATCTTCAATAAACAATGGTAGGTGAGTATAGGTATGTCTGGACAATAAGATGCTTACATAATAACCTTTTGACTCACTCATTTCAAAGTACTCTGAATGAATACAGTTGAAACAAGTAATATTTTTTTAAACTCCTGACAGTTGCCATGTTCACCTTCAATAAATTTGTTTGAGCTTTATAGCCTACATATAGAAGTTACATACACATGTGTATAATCATTAGAAAGAGCTCATTTTACAGTATAATCTAACAATGATTATTTTAAAATTGACACCAAGTTGTCATCATGTAGTACATTTAACTGACTTTAGTATTGTGAGCTGGTTGATCAACTATAACACTTACAGTTGTTTCTTACCTAAATATGTTATAGTTAGAGATACAGTTTAAATTGTATTTAGGTGTTACTATTATATCTTACTAGTTAATTATGTATTAGTTATGTTTTAAAATGTATAATTGAAAGGTTTAAACATTTTTTAAATATATGTCATACTTTGCATACATTCTCAAGGCTTAGGATATTATGTGCTGAATGAAAATTTTAAAAAAGGGCTGTACATGTCTCCCAAAGATATTGTAATATGCCTTGAGGGTACTGTTGATTTGTGTAGTGATGAATGATAAGTGGTAAAGAACAAGAACGGAAAATGAAGCATTAAAAATTAAGTCTGTGTGAAAAGGAAAAGACCCGAAATATTAAATATAAGCAAAATAACATTTTTTAATGATATTGTAAAAAATATCAAACGTTATAATTTTCCTATACTGAAAATTGTGTAGTGAAATAAACATATGTATGTATGTATGTATGTGGTGTTATATGTTGAAGAAAAGATATTTAACCTAATAATCGATTAACTCGTAAATAGAACCACAGGTAAACCAAAATAAAAGAACACTTGTTAAGCTTAACAGAACAAAATATTTAACCTAATTATCGATTAACCCAGAAGTAGAACTACATGTAAACCAAAAATAACAAACACTTGTTAAGCCTAATCGAATACTTCAGAACAAAGGATACGTTATGGAACCCAAATAACTACAAATAATAATATTAGCAATAAAATTATTCAAAAACCATAACAGTATAATATCTTATCTTTCCAACCTCGAGGTGAGACAAGAGGAAGATCAGTTCACTGGATGATTAATTTCCCAACGAAGTAAAGCCAATAAATTCCCTGTGGAGTACCACCACCTGAAGCCTCTGTAAATGTGCTGACAGAACATATAACCTCTGAAGTGGTAACATAGAATTCATAATTCAAAATAAATAATCAAACACAACTGTGTTGGTAGAAATAAATAAATTGTTGTTGTAATGAGGTAACAAGTTCCAAAACCGGGTAGAAATATAAAATAATTCCACTTCGGAATAACTCAAGAAGTTACAAATACCATTATTATATAACAAATAGTAAACATATTGGGAGAAATTGATACAAAGATATGGAAAAATAAAAAAATAAAACACTTGAAGAGAGCATAAACTAAATGTTACAATATGAGCACTGCCAAATGCAAAGTGATAGTTTGGTAGAATTGAAAAGAGGGAGTCACATGCGTCAAAAGAGTATGTCACACTCTTATTGGTGGAGGGTTGTCGCATTATAATTTGCATGCGAGACACATTTAAATCAGTCAATTCAAAGATGGATGGGAGCTTCAATGCTTGAGGCATGCAAAAATTTTCTTCCATATAGAGGGCAGCACTGAACGAGATTAGCTATTTATGCAAGTGGAGGTAAAATACCATATCAGGAGGTATGTATTTTTTATTTCCTAATTTTAATCATTTCATTGCATTGTACATTGATTTTAATAGCTAGAGTTAGCAATATGGTAAAGAAAATGAAAAATAAAATATAAACATTTACCTTAAAAAACTTTTGATATTCATTTAGGAGGTTCTAGAGGTTATGCAAATGAAATATGAAAAATATAAGATGAAGAAAAGTATTTTATACTTAAAATGGAAATCCCCTTGCACTCAAACTATTTTAACAGTCTGAGTGCAAATAACTACTACAGATAAATAACATTTTTATTAGAAAGATGTAATCAGAATAAAGTTTTTCTGTGTGTACAAAATACTTATAAACTTTAACAAAATCTTATGAGGTTTTGTGAGGAACGCACAGGTTTACCATATTTTTCTAGCATAAATGTCCTTCCCTAGTTAAGCGGATGGTAATTTCATCCACGTGTGTTTAAAGGGTTAATGAAAATCACAGGTACACTATATTTTCCAATAATACTTTCCTAATTATTCATCACAATTAACCTCATGTTCATAAATTCTTAATATTGAGATCAAATCCTTTGCCTCCATGCTATCCTTATTTTCTTGTTATTTCCTTCATACCTTCCTATTATTTATTCCCATTCTCTTTCCGTGACTGCTTCATTTGTTTTAATTTGTTTAAAACTTCTATGAAAAACTTCATGTAATGTTTTCAACATGCATATGATGCCACACTTGTGTGTTTAAAAATGTATATTGCCAGGTACTTCTGCCACCATTATATTTTGTTATGTACTCTAGCAGTTTACACAGTTCACTTATGACTACCACACGAACCACCTTGGTAACATTTGAGATACCTGCCCAAACTATGCTCAGTAACTGTGGTGCTATGATCTAATAGGTGATGGCCTGGAAGTTTGGTAGAGACCCCCTATGCAATCTTGAACTCACCAGGTGCCAGTCAATTCAGTCATCCACACTTTCCTTCTGATCAAGATTAATCCTCAGTGGTACCATCTGCTCAAGGGTTTTGGATACATCAGACTCAGGCAAGTCTCTCTCTCTCTGAGTCAGTGGTTGCAGCCTGACTGATGTCATGGGCCTTCATATCATTAGCAAAAGTCTTATGTCCAGAAGAGAGCCTTTAAAACTCTTTATAACACAACAGATAAAGTAAAGGTTAATAAGCACTTTTATAAAAACATAAATTCTGCAGTAAATCCTGTTCTCACAGCACCAAAATATCTTCTTCCAATCTACTTGTGGTATTTTCAGGTAAAACCAAGTTCCCTGCACGAATCAAGTTGGTAACAAAGACACAAATAACAGCATATTTGATGAAGAAATAATGGAAGTATTCAGTATTTGATAACTTAACTGAGTCTTCCAAATGTATGTGTACAAATGAGACTGAGCAATACTGGTAAGAATAAAAACAATATTTACTATCTGACAAACAAAGAGAAAATGCAGCATACATACTTGCACACATGAAAAAGCAGTCACTTCTACAAGACTATGTTTAGCTCACAGCTTTCTCTCTTTCAAGATAAATTTCCACAGAACTAAAGCACAATGTTCTTTAAATATGTCTTTCTTTGTGATCTCCTATTAGAGCAGGCTCCAGAAAGTGCACTTGAATTCAAGAAGTAAACTTGCTTTCTTTGTTGAGTTAACACTTGAACCTCGTGACCTTTGTTCTTTCACAGCACTGGTCAGCTGTTTTGTTTAATCAATTTCAAGTGGCCAGATATCACAGCACCAATGCTTTCAATCTGGATTCTATACGTTACATTAATTGTGGATATATTTGTAAAATTATACATACTCTGCCAAAGTCATAACAGCTTCATCCTGAATTATACACTACTAGGGATCATTAGTAGTAGTAGTGCTAAACAACTAGATAAGATTGAAAAGATACAAAAACCTGTTTAAGACTGGTAATGGGATGTATTTCGATTACCCATATCAATCAAGGGCCTCTACACCTTCCAAGCAATCTATCATTGAGTCACTGCCATTGCCACTGGGATATTCCAATTCCACAATGACAGCACATTTACCAGTTAAACAAGGGATTGTTAAAAATTCGGGAGACAGTCACTGGTGAAAAGGTGCTTTACAGCCAACAATAAGACAACTGGTCACCACCAAATCTCAGATGCTTCTATGTAGAATAAGCATTTGGAACCACTGAAGTATATGGAAATGAGCCTAGACAGAAATTGTACAGAAGGGACAGAAGGTGAAATAGAAAAAATTAACAATATGTATTTAAAGACCATGGTGGACATCTACCTGCAACCTTAGATGCAGATGGTTCCTATACCACAGACAGAGTGAGAACTGGTTGGGCATTTATTGTCTTTCAGAGCAACAATATTCTACATAAACTGGTGGAGCACTCAAGCTTCCCATAAACAACACAAGGGTGTAGCTATGAGCCATAAAGCTAGCTATCCTCTGGACCATTGAAAGCAATAAACTGCAAACAAACAGTGCCACAAATCTTGGGATGAAGTGATTGACCACATCCAAAAGTATTACAAAACCTAGGAAGAAAAGAAATAATAGAAACTGAATAATGTACAAACAGTCAAAACTTCCAATGTGCCCAAGACACAGCCATTGAACATTAATGTTAGCGCTGCTAAACCAAGGCTACCAGATGGTAATCTAGGTCCTGCATTGAAAAACAAACAAAAAATGAATAAATAATAAGACAGAATCAGTACAAAGTTTTTTGAAACTATGAAAATGCACTTGTTGCAAGAGGTGTTACTTTGTGAAAGGCATTCAGCAAGCTAAAAGGCCCTTCAGAAGATCTCAGCTGAATGGGAAAGATCTACAGAGAACCTGAATTTATTTAATGTTTGTGAACCTTTCTATTTATATAACCCCATATTCTTTTTTATTATCTAAATTCAGTTTATTTTATATACAATTATTTCATTATACCTTATTCTATCGTTATGATGTAACAGATTTAGAGTTCAGTCCTGTATCACTGATTTTTAATTAGTAATGTGCAATTTGTTTTTTTTTAGTTTTGTTTAAATTGTTTTTCTGTTCATTTTTAATCCACTGTATTTCAGTTTATGATTCATTCCTAATTAATTTGAGTTTTACTTGATTTTCTTTCAAGTTATGATTTGTTCTTGTTTCATTTATTTCATCCTGTTCTGTCAAAAAAGTGACTTATTTAACATTTTAAGTTTACATGAATTTATTCAGTACTTTGCTCTAGTGTTTATTAATCATTTCATGTGCATTTGCATTTCACTTTCTACTTTTTATTATATTTGTGTCAGGTTTTATGTATGGGTCAGATTCTTTACAGTGGGTGTCTGTGACTTGTTGGCAATGAATAGAAAGCATTCAGCCTACTTGTTTTAAGATAATATATGAAAACATGTCAAACATATATACAAATATTTGCTACACTATTAGTTATCACACTTTTATCCAGAAATTTAAATAACTGTCTCTTTTTCATCAAAGTCTACACAGACTGGTTCAATTACTTTAGAACACAACTTGACAAGACAAATTATTCTTCTATATTCTGTTATTACAATACAATCTATGATAATTTCACCTTAAAAATCACAACTATACTCTCTTTATGATTAAATTTACAATCATGCAGTCTAGATCTAACAAACTCTCAAAATAAATTTTCAATACGTATATATACCCCAACGAATGTCTAGGACATTCCACACACTATGAGATCTTATGATGCAATAATACTCAATTAAAACAAAGAGAAAAATTCAGAAGGTTCTGGTAATATGATGCAATAATATAACAATCACCAATTCCTAATTATTGAACTACACAACATATGATCCATAAATAGTTAAGTAAACAAGCTTGCAATAAACAATCACTTCTAATAATAACTAAATTTAAAACACATGTTATATAACTATCTAAGTCATAACTCTCACATTAAACTGAAATGGAAACAGTAGTGTATCTCTAACAATTCAGTTCATGCAATATTTCATTAATTCGCATTTATTAAAAGCTTGTAAAAAATCTGTTATGTTAAAACTAAAGTTGGACAATTAATTTCCCTACCCATAAGCATCAATTAGTGTCACTTAAAATTATCAATTATCCAAAATTATTGTTTCTGGCTATTCCTGTTTGTGATCATTCTAACTATTCCAGTAATCAAAATATTGCCATTATAATTTCTCCTTATTATTTTTGATTAATTCAAGTTTTTTCAGCTTAATCAATTAGTATCATGATTCACAAAAATAATCAACTAATCAAAATTGTTTCCAATCATAAGTGGACTTGTAAATCTCAGTGTCTGCTATTATAATTCTTTTGTATTATTCTAGAAATCCTGTATTTAAAAAAGTACTTTTGCAATAAAGCTACTAATTTGACCATAAATATTTTGCAAGTCTCTACTTGTAACAGATAAAACAAAGTATTTCCAAAGAAAAATTCTGACATTCATTTAGGAGGTTCTAAAGGTTATGCAAATCAAATATGAAAACTGTAAGATGAAAACATTAAAATCATTCAGATTAACTCAATAAAGCCTTTGGATATTTACAGATAATTGTTAGTAGAAAAACTTCATTAACAATCCAGATCTTTTTGAACAACAGATTTGTAATGTTTACAAAAAGCTTACCAAATTTTGTGATGATACATGTAATAAATTCTGAATTATAATAAACATTACTATGGATATCTCTACAGATATGGGGTAAATTCAATGAACCAATGCCATTGACACAGAGTTGAAAGTTTTTTCCTTGTCTGTCCTTTTAGTAAGTGTCATAGCATCTTGTGCATCACCTAAGGAGATGCCTATGAAGAACACATCCACATTGACTACACATATTTGGTTACTTAAAGTTAAGGTTAAAGGTTTAAGTCTAGGAAGGCTCTGGATGTGGAATGGGGAGGGGAGACACATTTGAAAAATGACATACTGATTCTTCCATAACAAAAATATAACATCTTCATTCAAGTATATTCTTTACAAACAAGTATGTTGCATTTAGTTAATGTTCTTATAAACTCACTCAAGTAACTGCCTCAGGCTAAAATTACACACCAATGTTCATTTAAGAAAGCATGTGCTTGTCAGGTTAAACTTCCTTATCTCTTCCCCCTTCAGATGTAGGTAATACTAAACTATGGAGTGGTATAAAGATTTGTATACAGGTTGGTATAAAGTGAGAATTAACCTTTTCGGTGCAATGAGAATAATCACTGACACAAGTCAATCTAAATTCTGGGATAATGCACTTGTACTCTGGTCTAGTGTGGTATAACCACTCTTTTTTTCAGTCTTTATCCTGTAAAAGTCTTTTCTTCTTTTTTTACCATATCCCAGTCATTTTAACAAACATCTTATACGAGTTATTTTTATTCTTGTGAAAGCACTTTCTCAAACTTCCAGCATTGTAGATTTTAATACTTATCTGTTGATTACAGTTTTTACCTGTAAATAGCACACATCCTTTAAGTTCCCTTACTGAAAGTTGTTCTGCAACATTCACAATTATTTTCTTTTTCCTCAAGAATTTTCAACTATCTACTAACTTCATTACATTATTATTATTATTCATAACTTGGTCAATGACCATTCAAAGATATATACATTGTTTATAAAAGCTCTAAGATACTTAATAAAATAAAATAATGCATTTGCTCATTTCATTGTGCTTGTTTTATTCAATCTAAAAATCTGGTCATATTACATAACATGTTAATACGGTGACTAATATATATATATATACCAAAGGTATTAGATTATATGTTTTGTACTTATCAATCTGAGTCTCAAGAAATGATGCAGCTAGCTCCTGATATGTTGTTTTAAACTAAAAATGAAGCCACAAAGGTTACCAGTGTATTGATACTATACGGCTATTATCTAATCAACAGCCAATTAACAATGATCTTGTTATTATAGATAATAGTAAGTTGAGTAAACAGATAACTTTTAAATGTATTATATAACTACAAAGAAACTGATGGCAACAAAAGTTTATCCACTACAGCAAATTAATATGTGGTTGTTGATGCCATACACTAAATGCTCTGACTCAATACAATAACTTGCTTGTTATGATGACTAACATTCTGATTCTTTGTGGTGCCTTTTACCACAAGCCATCATGGCTTTATGATTATCATCTAAAACATTTTTGTTAGATCAAAATCACAAATTAAAAACAAAATCACAGGAAAACTGTAAAATAATAAGCACAATGACAACATGTTTCAATGGTAACAAAATCTAACCTTCTTGTAAATGATCAGACAAAATGATATACATTATTATTAAAATGAAAACACTTTCATGATGATAACTTTACTATGTTATCTATGTCACTGTTTCCTGTCTTACAATTTTTATCATACAAATGAACAAAGGACTTACTTGTAGCTTTCTCTTCTTTCTGATCATGCTTAGTTGGTGTATTAACAGCAAGAACATCATTTAAAGTAGATCCAACTACCATCACTTTAGACCCTTTCAGAAGTCCCTGATCTCTCAATGTTTTTTCATCCTTTGCTAACCCTAAAAATAAAGAAAGGGGAAATTGGACTTTCTAAAACATGGGTACTTGAAAACAAGCAGAGAAATATACAAAAATAAAAACTGATGATTTTCATGCAAAAATAGACTTAACAGAAATAAAAACCAAATATTTATGGGACATGTGTAGATACTGATTGCAAGCTCATTACAAACGAATGAAATTTTTTCTGCATTTGTTTGTTGATAATTGTATTCACAAGGTTAACATTTCCTTTACCTGAAAATGTATTTCTGATAGAAACTCTCTTCTTTCCACAACGAATGGCTATTTCTTGCACACTCTCATGAAAATGTTTGCACACACCACAAGCCTTGAACAAAACTCCCATCCTTGTACATGTCAATGTGTATTGCACCAGGAAGTGATGTAATCATCATTACACTATAGCCTTCCACCAGAAGGAAGGTGACACATCCCCATGAGCACTAGCAATTGAACAATGGCTCATTCTTGATGAGGTAAACAAAATGCACCAGAATATGAGAGGAAAGATGGGAGGTAAGTACTTATCTGAAATACATTTTCAAGTAAAAAAAATTTTAACTGCAGAAATGCTACTCACCTCTCTTCACAGTGAATAATTAGAATCCCATATTAAAGATGGTGGAGGGGCTGGTGCAGATAAAAAAATTATAAATATTAATTCCTTTCTGAAAGTTTACATTTTATTATACTGAAAATGTATTTCCGATAATACTTACCTCTCTCTCACACTTTAGCTTGATCCTGACAAAAGGTTCTCTTTGCCCATCTAGGAATTGGTAGGAATTCTACCTTGCTTTCTCTAGTCTTTACACCCCACTATATCACCCCTAGTGATTTTAATCTTGTAATTCTCTCCATCTCTCCACCTACATCAATGCGACTCTATACCTGATCTGCATACAAGTTCCTCATTATTCTTTCATATTTACTTTTTTTAAGACTGGCAAGATTATCAGACCCAAATGTAAACAGTCATGGGTAGGTGTGAGAGGAGTTAAGTATTATCGGAAATACATTTTCAGTATAAGAAAAATGTAAATTTCCGAAACACACTTCCTCTCACACTTTAGCTAGAATCCCACACTGACCAGGTAGATGAGCCAGTGAGGGCAAGATCCACACAGAAAGAATCGAAGACCATCTTCCATGATCATGGAAAGTAAGAGAATGACCAAAACGAAGGGCCATGCTCACACAACCAGATAGCAAAATGTCATTTCTGACCTGTAATAACGAGGAGGCTCTTGCATAGATTAGACCAGCTCTCCACCGGACATTTGAAAAAAACATCTAGAGTTAAAGGTTGAATGGAATAATATGCATAAACATCACTCAGGAGTAATAGACCTCTGTCCACCACTCTAGTGACTGGAAAATGAGAACGGTAAGGACTCCCTCGCTCCACTAGAAGAGAGAAGACGGGTGACTCTTGTTGAGGAGTCCTGAGGAACAATGCTCCAGAGACATTGCAACAAGTGAACCATGTTCCCCATTTCAAAAAGCAGACCAACCTCAATTTGTTCAATTCAAAGATTATCAGGGATGGGCATAATCCCTTCATGCTTTACTCATGAGTGGCAATGCAGTACTGTATATTATATTTAATATAGAACAACTGTTCCCTACTCAGAAAGTGCCATCTTAACAGAGTTCATTGCTACCAGGAATTTAGTTTTGGTCTACTGGTAGCTAGTGCAGATTTGTAAAAGCATACCCAACCAGGCAACACTTGCCACTGAGTGGGATCCAAATGAGAATGATAAGAAGGTCCATGAAAAGGAATGAAGTTAACTCTGTCACAATCGAGCTGGACTATGTAGAATAGACATTGGAGGTAACCAAAACCCATCCGAGAAGGAGACTGCTAAATTCTGTAAATGTACAATATAAAGGTGTTAGGTGGGATCCACATACCAGTCTGTAGAATTCCCTCCAGCAAACAATGAAACTGAGTTGCCAGGGACATCGACATGTGTCGAACTTAATGAGATGAGACCCAAAGAAGTCTCCACTCCTCCAATGAAAGACCAGAGTAAGCTATACAAACCAACTCACGAATCCAACTTGTCAAAGTGACAGGAGATAAGTCGCATGATACCAAGGGATCCCAATGGATAAATAACTGGTGATGTGAGCCAAGAAATGCTTCAGTACATGCCACGTAACATCAGATTGCCCAAACAGAACATAAAAAATTATCTGGATCCAATTGGTCGTATAAATAGGAAATGAATGGAAGATGAATAGGAGACAAAGCCTTATCTCCATAGCTAGTGCATTTGTAGGTAGAAAGAACCTGTCTGGATACAACAGAATGTAGTTGGAATGGTAGTGTCCTGTGAAGATGAAGCACAAACACATATGGATGTCAATGCCCTCTAGCCAATAACACAAGAAAATATGATATAAGTGAAATATGATATTGTGAATATGGCCCCAAAGGTTCAAAAAATGGATGTGTTAATCCATGGAGAACCACTGTGATATCCCAGTTAGGAACCTGAAAAGGGTGATAAGGACAGATAACCTGAAATGATTTTAAAAGTAATGACAAAACCAGGGACTCAAAAATTTTCTGATCTTAGAAAAATGAAAAGTAGCTGATAAGGTAGCATTTTACAAGGCAACAGACGAAGATGCCAAACCTTTGTCAAACAACCATGTGAAAAATTGAGACATGTGGTGCAATGAGATGCAAAGGGTTAAACTCATGTCTAAGAGACCATTGATAATATGCAAACTATTTCCTTTAACAAACTTCCAAAGAAGGATAACAAATGGAATGTGTGAATAAGGATGCCACTCAAGACATCAATCCCCGATGTTGTGCGATGGCCGCATAAAAGCCAGGCATAAAGTCAAAGAACGCTGACTGCTGGATGTCCAACCAAAGCCAACATAAAAGAGATGGCCAGAGAGAAATGAGAAGAGGCTGACACTGATACTGGAAGAGTAGAAACCAGGGCTGACCTGGCAAATATGGTGCCACTAGAAGAATTCAACAGGACCTGGAGCAAATCAGTCCCAGAATCTTTAAGTAGACAAATCAGAGCAAATGTAGAAAGATGAAGACCCATCCAATCATGACTGAGAGTAAACTACTCCCAAAGTCAGAGGGTGAGGTACTGTAGACCAGAAGAATAGGTGCTGAGCAGTCCAGTGTGTCACAAAAATATCAATCTGTAGTGTCCCTAGAGAAGAGCAGATCCAATACAAAACTTGAAGACAAAGCATCCATTATGTAGGAAGAGCTCTGTTGGGATGAGATAACTGGTCAGCCACAAGAGTTATTACTCCTGCAATATGACAAGCTGGGAGAAGATCTACTGTTTGAAAACAATGAATTGGAGTTCTTGCCCTTTTACTCTAAAATGTACGAGACTACTGTGGGATTGTCCAAATGTAGCATTACCACCTTCCCTAGCAACAATTTGAGACCCTGAGTCATCCACAGTCCAAGTAAAAAGAGCCATTAAAGGGAAAGAAACAACTACATTGTAAATCAAGGAAGCAATGGAGATGAGAAAGGTCAATGACTGGTCACAAATCGCCAGTCTTTCCAGTACTACTAACAGCCGAGAATAAAAACTCTAGAGAGAGAGGAGGTGACGTGCTCTGTGGCATCTTTTTGTGCAGAAGATCCTAGATGGCTTTTGCTTGACAGTTGGAAATAAGAGGGTCCTTGAAAAGTGGAAAGCCAACTGGTATGAGAGACAGAGGAGGAGGAGATCTGAACTGTATAACCAATCCGCTCCTGGAAACCTGAATGACTCAGTGATCTGTGGGGTCTCAAAACGAGACCCCACAGGATCTGACACATAAGGTAGTAAACGATGCCAAAATGTGCACTCCACCCAGGAGGAGGATCCCTGCTAGTAAGGTAAAAATAATTCTGTGTTCCAATGGATCATGGAGCTAAAGCAGGAGGTCTGGAAACTCAAATGGAATATGCAGTAAACCATCCTGTAGGAAAATCTTGGAACAGTTGAGAAGCTAGTGCAGAAAGTGACATCTATTCTAGATTCCATGGAGTCTGGAATTCCTGCAAAAATAGACCCTCTGAGAAAAGGAGCTTCTCTGAGATCTCTAAGGGCCAACATAGGAAGGTAAACTCCCTCAAATAAGGCATCTCTCTGTCTTTTCAAAAGATCCTGGCAACAAACAATTCAAGATACCAAGAAGAAAGCAGAAGCTGATAACCTGACCAAAGTGGAAGTCAATTACTAAATAAGATCCTCCAAAATTTGAGCAGAGAAGCTATGATAGGCCTCAGGCAACAGTTGCAAATATGATAAAAAAACACAAAACTGTTGTAAGTGACAGATGAATTCCGGAAAACTGAGATTGATTAAGATCCCCCAAATAAGAAGTAGAGGGTTTAACCTATGAGAGTCCAAATAAGAGTTCTCCAAGTGATGGAAAGGGAAGACATGCTGATCCAATAAGTAAGAAGAAGAAGGCATAGCAGCACCCAATTGATCTGCAAATTTCCTTGCATGCACAGCAATATCTGGCAAAGGTAGAAGGACCAGGTAATCACACAAACTAGTTTCTCCCAATAAAGAAGGTGAAGCTTCATAAACCACAGGAGAAATACTTAAAACATTAGAAACATGGTTTACTAGTTGTAAAATGGGTGCAGGAGGCTGAATGTCCATCTAAGATTTGGGAGTAGCCATCTGAGCAAAGAAAGATGTTGGAAAAATAGAGTCTAGATTCTCACTAGTCCACCCTTGATTCCCACAAACTTAGCCTCAGAACCAACAGGAGAAAAAGCACCAGACTGGTTGTAAGACTCTACTTCTATGCATATAAGGAAATGTATCTCCTCTGTGGAAGGTGGGTCTTCCCGATGCTTGAGTAACATTAGACTCGTGAGGTGGTAGAGGAGAAGAATCAGGTGACTCTGTGTCTGAGATGTCAACGTGAGTATTCATATTCGAAAAACATCTCAAAACAATTTTTTTAATCGAAAATCAAAAAAATAAACAATAAACTCAAGCCCTGCAAAAAAGATCTAAACTAATTCAAAAGAAAACATTGCAAATGTAGTAACAGCACTGAAGAAAACCCACAGTAAACATGTAAGACCTTCTTTATAATTTTAGCCTTCAAGAAAAAGTGACTAAGAAAGAATAATGGAGAGTTTATAAACAGATCAGGTATAAAGGGTGCATTGACATACGTGGAGAGAGTCACAAAACTAAACTTACTAGGGATGATATAGTGGGGTATAAAAACTGGAGCAAGTGAGGTAGAATTCATACCGATGCTTAGACAGACAAAGAAGAGAACTTTTCATTGGGATAAAGCTAAAGTGTGTTTCAGAAATACAGTGTAAGAAGGGAATAGACCATGGAGCATGTCCCCGCTCGATGGGACACCATATCTATCTCAAGTAAGAATGATGGCAGAGTAAAAGATATTGTAAAAAAGATAAGAGCAAAAGATATTGCTTCCTTGTTGCATGAACTTCCATAACTCAAATCTCTTCAAGTTTGAGGATCCTTTTCTTTTTCCTTATTTCTCTCTCTCTCTCCATCTACTCATCTTAAACTCTTACTGACCCAACTTCTTCATTACTTAATGCACATCACATTTTAGAGGCTTTCAAAACCCTGTCAGCTTTACTGGAGTAACTTGTACATTCTTGTTTTCCAACTTGCCCTTAATTTTATTCACTTTTTATCCAAATTAACTTTGTAAGTGACCCCACCAGGCTTCTCATTACATACGGAATTGTGGGTTTGTCTCCCTCTCCTGTTCCTTGTCCTTTTGTTACTATCCAAGACCCCTCTTTGAAGGCTGGCTATTGCAGGTCTTGGAGGTCGTTTCTGGAGCTGCACCTCGGCACTGGTCTGGTGGAAATTCTGCTCTCCCACTTTGAACACTTGTGACTACCTGTGCCATAGACTATAGAGTTACTCAGATTCTTTGTCAAAGGTTTTTATCCCGTCCTTCTACTCTCCACTTCACCTGTTTCAGATGCTATGGGACAATTTTTCAAACCCACTCTGGGGTTTTAATTCAATTTTTTTGTCATTCCCATGAAGAGGTTGGAGGCCAGTTATCAATCTATCTAGCAGTCAACATCTCTGGTATCAGATTTAGCAGATGAGGTTGTGGATGACCTCTGACACAACAGTCACATTAGTTACACCACAGGGTTCTTTCTCCTACCCTGGGATTTGTTTCTCTACAATTGGCATTCTCCACCCTTCACAGTAACTCTCTGGTGGTGTATTATATATTCTTATATTCTCTAAAGGTCTCACTACTACATTATTAAATATATATACACAGATGGAGCCCCCCCCACCCACCACCACCACCAAGTGACCAGTGTGTTTCACAGGGAATTATTTTCTTTCTCTAACTCTGCATAAAGGGAGATGATACAATGTTAGGCTCATCTGTCTCTGTTCCATGCCTGCTGTTGAAATGGTAGTTTTCTGCAAGATTGCTTTGGCAGTATATACCTATTTCTTATCTTCTAGGCCATACTTCACAAGAAAAAAAAGCAACACTACCAGATGGGTGCCTGCTCTCACACCTGGCTAGCATCTGCTGTTATCAATGGCTCAATCTATCAGTGTGGGATCTTATGCAAATGAAATGTTTCCTGTTCGGTCGAAGCACCACTCTGAAATTTTCACTCACATGAATTTCTCCCTCCCGCTTTCTTGTAGTAGTTCCTATCCCATGATCCTGGGGAGTCACTATGGAGAACTCCCCATTGGGATGGTGTAATCTCAGAAGTATGAGAACAAGTGAACACATCCCTCAATGGGAAGTAGAGCTAGAGTGGTTCTTGGAAGTGTAGTTCAGGACACCCCATTATTTTACGAACCAAGTCATTACCAGTGGTTATTCCAGCCAAATGGGTTTTTTGTTCACTTCTCTGCACAACCACCCTTTCTCCCCACTTCTGGTGCATTTCATTTTCATCATCAAGAATAAACCTCTGTTCAAATGCTAGTCCTCATGTGGCCAACTGTGCCTGGAGGTTGTGTCTCCTTCCTAATGATGGAGGGCTATAGCCTAATAATGATTACATCATAAGCTGGCACAATACACGTGTAGGAGTGGGAGCTTCATTCAAGGCTTGTGGCACAGGCAAAAATCTTCACAGCAGTGTGCAAGATAATAGCTATTTGTTGTGCAAAGAAGTGAGTAGTTTCTGAATTTCAGGGATCATCTTCATGCAATCCTGTTTAAGGATTAATCCGGAGGCCTATGAAATAAGAGTATTCCAACTCTTACAACAAATAAAATAGACAATCAGAATTATACACAATAGAAATGGAAAGTACAGAAATATATATTGTAGACCAGGTTAGGGACAATTTAGGATACTATGTGCTATACACTAAATACTGTTCAAAGTATTGGTGTTAGAGTAGTAATTGGGACATGACTGATATGATATTTCATTTGTTTTAAAAGTTCATATAATTGACAAACAGAAACAACCTAAAAACAGCTGCTGAAAAATGTAACTAAAGGCTTGTGAACTAAATAAAAAAGCAATATGGAAAAGAAAACCTCACTCTTATGTCTTAATATACATGTATATATACTTTAAATTTGCCCATAAAATCTCACTGCTTATTCTTAAGTATAAAATTATAGTTCACTAAATTTTACAGTGTCAACATTAAAATTAATTTCAAATAGATACTCACCCTGAAATAGTGTAATCCTTTTATTGCTAATTCAGTATCTCCAGTTGCGTCATTTTAACCAAAGTTCTCCACTGCCACCTATCATATGACTAATTATGCAAGCCCCGGGTGAACTACATAAACTCAGCTTTCCCACCACAAGCCAGATTTATCATTATGCATTCAAAAAGTCATAATACATTTCATTTGAATGTAGGAAAGATTGTTTGTTTGTATTGAATTTCATGCAAAGCTACTCGAGGGCTACATGTGCTAGCTGTCCCTAATTTTAAAGTGATAGACTAAAGAGAAGGCAAAGGTAGCTAGTAAACACCACCCACTGCCTTCTCTTGGGCTAATCTTGATCAGTGAATAGTAGGACTGACTGACAAATTATAATGCTCCCATGGCTGAAAGGTGAGCATGTTTGGGTATGGGATTCAAACCCCCTACCCTCAGATTGTAAGTCAAGTGCCCTAACTAATAGGCTTTGCCAGACTTCTTGTGGGGAAGTTTCTGGAAATTTACTTAAGAGGTAAGTACCTCTTTTAAATGTATTAGCAGAAATGCTGCCTTACAGCAGCTGTTTGTTCTAGTAATTACTAATTGTAGTATTCACACCTCATTGACAAAAATTTAGAAAAAAGTGAACATTTTCTAATAAAGGATTTTTTTTCTGGGAAATACAGAAGTGTGAATTTCTACCTGTGAAGTAAACAGACACCATGTTATAACTGTGAGTTGAATGAAACATTCAATGTTAAAAATTTCCTGGCATCAAATGCTGACACAAAAAAAATCAACAAATGCTATATTTTGTTGTGAACAAAAGTAAAAAATCACAAATTCGATTTTAATGAAACCAAGAGTAGCCTTTTTTAAGATAATGCTTTTAATAAATAGCATCAAAAACATATTCAGAATAAAAAATGACATGGTTGTCGACAGAAAGAATGGCTCACCATGGAAAAAGACTTACAGTATTTCATAGATAAGTCTACCACATTTGAAAGTATGGTATAAGATTTTCATGTTTAAAGCATGATATTTTGCCACTTACAAATAAATTTCTTCATCTCCTAACAGAAACTGTTTCAAAAGCATTAAAATATACCTTTTAACAGCAATTTAATTATCCATGCTATAGATTTTAAGTAAAACATTCCATTAAAAGAAAACATTAATTTTAAAAATGTGTACCAACCTTTTATCATTACTTTCTGCATGGCTGGTGGAACACCTAAAAAAATCCACTATAATTAAGTATTTAAAAATACAAGATTATTTTTACAGTGTATTTTGTAACAGATTGTGAGAAAAGTCATTACAAATATTTTGAGTCATTAACACTTAAGGGTACATAAAATGTTTTTAATTTTTTAAATTATGCATGAAAATAATCAACTCTCCACCCACAATAATACTTTTTGCACTGAATTGATTATCTCAGAACGTAAAGTTGAAAATAAGTCCTTTATTTATATATTTTTTAACAAAACCAGATTATGCTAACATTTCTCTTCAAAATACTCAAAATTACTTTGCCATGAAACTAACTTTCTTTCAACTTTTTGTATTATCTTATTTTACTTTAAGTAAATTTTCATGAGGGTAATATTATATCATGGTTAGTAGACATTAGTTTTTATACTTTGCATAAACTAGATTTTAATTTTTAAACACAAGCATAACTGTTTTAGTCACACCAGCTATAAAAAAATGAAGTATCATTAAAACATTTTCAATATATTAATACTTTTAGGAATACAATGAAAATTACCAAACACAATAAAAGCACATAAAACCTAGTGATATGTCCATGTACAAGATTTCATTGAAAACAACTCTAAATTCATTGACTTCAGAAAAAGTAAAACAAATTTTAGGTAAGTTAACATTTTCCTAAACTGGAAATGTATTTCTGACTAGATACGTACCTCATCTCACAAAAAGATTTCTCGATTAGTACTGCCCTCTATCAGTGAAAATTTTTTGCTCGCAACAAGCCTTGTAGCTCCCACTTCTTTCTGCATATCTACATGCAAATGATCATGCAGCAACCCTCCACCAATAGGAGTGTGACACCACCCCTATCGTAACTAGCGCCCTCTCTAATAATGCACTTGTTCTTGTTAACCCTCTCAATACGGGCTCAGTCGATTTGACCGACCACGTGATCATTTTGTCCTTGTTTAAAGTCTTTATAGGTTTGATACTACTAACTTTTAATATAGTGTGTATATCTTCACAAAATTTGGCAGTCTTTCAGTAAACATTATAAGTCTTTCACATACAAAAAATCATATTTTTAGTGAAGTATTTTTAATAAACTAAAAAAAAAAGATTTGCCCATGAACATATCGAGTATTTGTTTTTAATAGTCCATGTGCAAAGAGATTTTCATGTTAAAAATACTTTTCTTCATCTCAAAAATATCAAATTTCAGTGTAATCTCTAACACCTCCTAAATACGTTTCAATTGTTTGTTTTCTGTAAAGCTTTTATATTTTATGTTATTTTCTCTACCCTAACTCTATACAAGGTTGGTCAATCTGACCGACCTCATAACCACCAAAAAAAAAAAATCTAAATTACTCTCTTTTTCTTTCTAGAATGACTTCAAATTTTAAAATGACACTACATTAGTTTATCCTAAGTAGCTTTAAACTGGTAACAGTATACATCTATTTATAATTAAATTTTACTGATTTTTGCCCTTTGAACTTTGCCTAATCACTATTCATGACATTATAAGTTGCAAATCACTTGGGGAATGTGGAGCTCACTTTACGATATTGAATTACATTACCCACGAGCTGCTCATTATATAATACATAATTTGATAGATGAAAACCTTGGCTTTCCATTGTTTATAAATAATATACAGTCAAACATAAGAGAGAACTATTAACAAATCCTGAGAGACAGGATGTGACAGGTGGGTGTGGCAAGAAGGGTCTGATTTTCTATTTGATGGCTCTGTAATCAAACAAAGCTGAAGTTTATAAAAATTATGGTATGTCTGAGCAATGACAATTTTACAGTAAGTAATTTACATTAAATTTTGTACTTATTGAAGGGTGGTGAATAAAATAGAGAAGAGGGGATGCCTAGAGGAAATGTTTCACTTATCACACTAGAGAAAATTTGGGATTTTTTAAAATATTGCCTTATAAAATTAAAAACTTAAAACTTATATACTATTAAAATATGGATTATTAGCTACAATTTTATGCTATACTAATTGGTACAACATAAACAAAGAGTAGTTTCATAAAATATTGAATGTAAGTCACTAAAGCCTTGTGACATGCACAGTAAAGGATGCCTGTGGTGATAGGATTAATCACTACAAGATTAGCCATGAACAAGTCAATCAATTTCCCGGAAGTGGGGAGGACCGGTGGAGAATGTGAGAAGAGGTAAATATCTAGTTGGAAATATATTTTTCAATTTAGGAAACTGTTAACTTGTGATACGATATCTTACATCATCTCACAAAAAGCTAGAATCCCACACTAAACTGGTAGAGAGCCAGTAAGAATATGATCCTCCTTGAGAAAGCACCCCAAAGAAAGACCATGAGATGTGGTAAGGTATGAATAACATCACACCACCTAGCGGGAGACTGCACTGCTTTTGAGCCAGTTATATCTCTTTGCCCTATAGGAATTTGTTACCAAAGCTGAAAGGCCAAAAACATGGATGGTCCCTAAAATGTTATTAGCAGTAAAGGAAACTCTAGGTGTCGAGTGTCTAGGGCACGACAGACCGTAAATGGGAGTTTAACCTAAATCAACACCTGGTGGCATCTGGAACTGTACATCAGGTCTGTGGTAGGAAGAGGGCCCCTCTACCTTTCACCTCAAAAACAGGTACTGGATGGGAATACAAGCATCCATACAAAAAACCCAACTCAGCATGTGCACACTTCCAACACAACCAACATCGGATTCACCAGAAATTGACACCCAGTAGATGGTATGAAGTAAGAAGAACTCAAGAGTAATTCATCTCTGGTCTAAAACCTGAGAGCAATGCAAATGTTACACCAAATCCACAGTAGGAACAGGGAAGCCAGCCTTGCAATAGAGTAATTGTGTTTTGTCCACCTTCAAATAACACCAGATCCACCAGGAACTGACATCCAGCAGATAGTAGGAAGATGAAGAGGGACATCAAGTTCGGGTAACATCTCCAGTCCAAACCTGGCAGCATTGGGAATTTATCATTCAGTCCATGGTAGGAGGAGAGAACAAGCTAAACACATGTGAGGAATTATGTTGCTGGACTGTCTCCAACCAACACCCTACCCAACCAGGAACTGACATCCTGAGATTGGTAAGGAGGAATATCACAGCTGGAGGGGCAAACTGAAATACATATATAGATATGGCAGAGTGCTACAAACAACACCTGACAATAATGGTTGGAGATGGCTTGAATGGGTAATGAAGAAAAACTTTAATATAAGGTTAACATAACAGCAAATGTACAACATTTCGACAAGGTTTTATCATCATCAGGTACACCTGACAGTATCTGGAAATGTACATCAGGTCCATAGTAGGAAAAGCCTCAATGCCACGGAGACAGACAGTAATCCCTGTCTGCTTTATCCATGTAAGTCCATGAGTGTACAGTCCAGGATGAACATATTTATGAAGCTAATTACCACGAGATATATCTAAAATTGGTCCTACGGAACACCCCATCTGAATGGTGTGTGTAACATAATCCTCTGAGGTGTATTGTCTCAAGTATAATATTTGATATTGATGCACAGATTACCATTGGATGGAGTCGATCAACCAACATCTGGTGGCATCTGGAATTGTACATCAGGTCTGCAGTAGAAAGCATCCCAACACTATAGTCATCCAGAATGGTCAGAGGACATACAGTACAGATTTGATTCAAAGTATACCTGTTCAGGCACCATTCACCACAGAGCAAGTCTCCGGTAAAGGAAAAGAAACTGAGTACTTACCAGTCCCAAAGAAACAGAAGTGTGGAAAATGGTAACTGGAGGTAAAAAGAAACCCACAGAGCATAAAACAGCCACATGATGTAGGTAGTAAGATGTAAAGGTATGTGGGGTAGTCCACATACCTGTGCTGATGATGCAGAAATGGGCAGCCAAAGACATGTTCAGGTGATGGATCTGATGGAAAAAGACATGAAAAAGGTGACAATGATCCAAAAAAAGGGAAAAATATGCCAGGTGAAGGGTAATGGAATATAGATCACATGAAATAGCAGGATTCCAATGAATAAAGAAAGAGACAGAGGAACCACAAAACGGAGCAGTGCATGTCATATACCATCAGAGGCCCCTAACCTGGCATAGAAGACAATCAGTATGTGAATGGTCATAAAGATAGGAGATGGAGGGAAAGGAAATGGAAGTAAAAGCAGAATTACCCTCAAAGGAAACGTCCAGGACAGAAAGGAATGGTTGGGTAAGAGGAGAACTTAGAAATTATGGAACAATATACAGAAACCATTGATTGCAAAAAATGCCAACAACAAATGGAAATGGACTTCATATGGAGTATGAGTAAGAGGGTGAAGTTCCAATTGGGAAGAGAAGCAGGGTGGGGAGGACGAGCAATTGAGAACGAAAAAATAACACAGACAAAATTTGATAAATTGAAAAGTTGAATACAAAGCCGTCCTGTAGCCCACAACAGATGAAACCGAGAAGTCCCTGTCATAAAGCCAAGTGAGGAACAGTAAGTCAAGAAGGATGGTAACCCCATCATAGAGACCAAAAGCAGAATGTAGTCTTCTTATATCGACAAACTGCCAATGAGGATGATCAAACAAGGTGAGAAATCAAGGAGGCAACAAGCCTGGAAATTACAGACCATCTGGTAAGGAACCGACACAAACAAAAGCCACACGAGAAGATGGAGTGCAGGTGGAAAAGGATGTCATATGCTATAGTGAGGCTGACAAAGGAGTGTGAGAGAAATAGAGAGAAGAACTGGTGGTGATATCAATAGCTATCGTAGAAACCACATTTGAGCCAGCCAATATCGGGCCACTAACAGAAATTGACTAGGAATGGCCAGAACTATCGAAATGACACAAGGAAGAAGCCAATTAGGAGGATAAGCATATAAGAGAGCAGTTACTGCATCCACCATTGGTCAATTAAAGCCCACTGAAGATGATGCATGTGAGCATGACCCAGAGCAATGAGGGCCTCAAGAGAGAGGTCCACATCCCCAAAAGAGATAGAACATCCAGAGCAGAAGAAGGTGAGGAGGAGAACTTGCAAACAAAATGTTCCACATTTCTCAATCAAAGTGAAGAAGGCTGGACCTAACTGAGATGTGAATTGAAAAACACACCCAGATGAACAGTTTAAGATGAACATTTACAGTTTAGGAAAATGTTAACTCCCGATACAATATCTCATCTCCACTCACAAAACAGCAAACAGCTATAATTCCACATTGAGCTGGTGAAAGGCCAGTGAAAAAATGATCCTCCTTTAGGAAGTGCCCAAAGATAAACCATGAGGTGTGGAACCAAAAAAGAAAATATCACACTTCAGTGAGAGACACTGAAACCGAAATGTACATCACATTTGATCTAAGTACACTCTTTCATGACTGTGTGATGAGCATAAAAGGCAGAAAAACATGAAGGAATCCCATAATACATATTGCCAATTAATGGGACCCATGGGTGTTGAGTTGTTAGGGCACAACAGACCATTGTGGTAGTTCGACCTCTTCCAATACCTTGTGGTAAATGGAACTGTACAGCAGTTTCACGGAAGGCAGAGAATCACCTACTTCTTCACCTTGAAATGGAAATTGGTGGGGAAGACAAGCTTCTGTACCAAAATCCATCTCCACCTGTGCACATTTCCAACCAACCAAACACCTGATCCACCACATGGTAGGAAGGAGAAAAGCCCAGATGGGATGAGATCTCTGGTCCAAAACCTGGTGGCAATGGGTATGGTTTTACCAGTCCATGGTAGGAGGTGGATGCATGGCCATATACAAGAGGGAATACATGTGCTGTGTCCAGCAACAACCAACACCATATCCACCAGGAACTGACATCCAGCAGACAGTAGGAAAAAGGACTGCAAACCTGGGGTGCATCTCTGGTCAAAAACCTGGTGGCACTAAGCAGTTTTCATCCAATCCCAGGTAGGAGGAGAGATATTGGCCAGAACACATGTAAGTGATTCAACCAAAACCTGGCACTATCTGGAAATGTACATGAGGTCCATGGTAGGAAGGGTGTCACACTATCAATACATGATTCTAATCATGACTGGGATATCTCTAACCATCCCAGAGGGAATGTACATCTGGAAGATGGTAGGAAGGAGGAATGCCAAGGTGGAAAAAAGTAGTGCTTCAACAGAGTCAATCAACCAACATCCGATGGCATCTGCAATTGTACATCAGGTCAACAGTAGGAAGAGTGTCAACACTACGGAGCATCAGAGATGAGCAGCAATCCCTGTCATATGTGTCCATGACTGTACAGTCTGGGACAAACATATTTATGAAGCAAAAGACCACTAGGGAGAACTACTAGAGGCCCTACGGAACATCCAAACTCTACAGTGTGTGTGTAACCTAATCCTGTGACATAGGTGTTTTGGCATAGATGACAACTAAACTGAGACACATAACCAACAACTAACAGCATCTGGAGTTGTATATCAGATTTATGGTAGGAAGAGCTACAATGTAATTGACATAGAGCAGGATGTACAGTGTGAATTTTTTAAAAAAAGTATACCTGCTCAGACACCACTCGCCAAAGAGTGAGATCCACAAAACACTAGTAAAAAGGCCCCTGTAAATAAAGAAATAACAAAAACATAATAAAGAAAAACTAAGTCTGTAGTATAAAGGAAAACACTGAGAAATTTGCAAGCAAAAACAAGCACGTCTGTGCAGTACAACTGCTAATCGAGAAGTGATTAACGAGTGCAAATATGGATAGGATGCTGGTTATGACAGAAGTTGTGTTGTGCTCCTATTGGTGGAGAGCTGCTGCCCAATCATTTACATGTGGATATGCAGAACCAAGAGGTGGAAGGCTAGTGGCAAGCATTGAAAATTAGTACCAATAAAGGGCAGTACTAATTGAGAAAAGCTATTTTGTGGGTGGAGGTAAGATATCATATCAGACAAAGGCTGTCCAAATTCTCACCTCCCTGTCAGACACATCAGGTGCTGGTATGACAGGATATTGCTCAGGTAGTGGTGAATGTTACATGACATTAGACAATTCATTACGGATCATAGTAATCATGTCATCAGTCAATAACTGTGGGACCAACCTTGAAGACATGGTCGGTAACCTTGCTAGAGCAGGAACAGTAGTGATAATAGTAACTACTTGAAACTGTAAATGTATACTTCAAGTATAAACTCAAACAAAACAAACATAAGGTATCTAAAAAAAGGATTATCTATTCAAATATTTTCCAAACTCACGAGTGTAAACAAACACGTCTGAACAGTAAGACTGCCAATCAAGAAGGTGATTAACAGGAACAGGTGCGTTATTAGAGAGGAGGCTAATTACAATAGGGGTAGTGTCACACTCCTATTGGTGGTGGGTTGCTGCATGATCATTTGCAATGTACATATGCAGAAAGAAGTGGGAGTTACGAGGCTAGTGGCAAGCGAAAAATGTGTGCTAATCGAGAAAGCTTTTTTGTCGAAGGAGGTAATATATCGTATTGGAATTTCCTATCAAGTACCTAGTCAATTTCATATTTATTTCAAGGTCCTAAGTGCATTTTGCAATATTTATGTTAGAATTATAACTTATAGTTCCACATTTGGGTTTCGTTGTAAGTAATCATAACCACCTAAATTAATAAACTAACAAGTCTTCTAATTTCTAAAATAGTTACTACTTACTTCAAGCAATAACTCTTTACTTTTCTTGATCATAAACAATCAAAACACATACAAATTATTTGTCAAGTTAAGTAATACTATTGACATTTTCTGTTTGAATTTAATAGATTGGGGATAAAGTTAGGTTTCATGAAACAAGCAAGTTTTCTAACAATAAAAGATACTAATTAGTTATCAAATAAATAAAAGAGCAAAACAAACAGATTCATGCTATAACCATCAACTGTTACTCAACACAGAAATACTGATCCAATATTCAACAACAAAAACAGACTTCAGAATGTAGACAAGAACCTTTGTTGAATTTCATAATCTAGAATCTCAACTTTGAAAAATCTATTTTTGTTCTAAAAGATTAGATGATAGGCTTTGAAAGAGAACAATATGGCTTAAGCTAACAAACACGTTAATAATACTGACTTAATCAGTACATGAGAGATTAAGTGAAGGTTATGTGACTACACGAAGAACTCAAAACACTAATCCAGCAAACAGTTGTCCTCAGCTCTCCTTCAGCCTAAATATCAAAAATAAATTCTGTTCACAATCAATCCTCACACCTTAAAAAACATCTCCAAAAATAACTGGATCATTAGTGAGGATCTGTTGTTCTAATCCAACAACCATATAATTCTTTACAGAAATATAATTCTTCATTGTCCCTTTTGAGACATCATATGATGCAGTCCTTAGATGTAACAACCCATCCACATGTGCTCTTGTACCAGACCAGAAACTTCCATGAAAGGAAAGAATGTGTTAAGCGGAAGAAATAATTTCCTTTTCATAATGCATGAACTGTTTGTAACCACCTGGTCACATAACAGTGAATTGCAAAGTAAATTTTAACAATAAGGTACATGAAAGAAAGAAGTTACATCCTCACTGTGAATTGTGATATCGTGAATTTACACAAAACAAGTTCTTGTTTATATTCTGAAGACTTACTGTTTTTGTTGTTCAACATTGGATTAACATTTCTGTGTTGAGCAAAAACTGATAGTTATATCATAAATCTATTTGTTTTGTATATTAAACTACAGTTAAATGTATTCTTAACATTATGGCATATTTTCTGAATAGTAAGACTAATAATTCATCTCTAACATTTAACATGTTTTTTTGTCAAGGCCAACAGGAAGTATGGAAATGCACTTATCTCTAGCCTCAGACTGTTAGGCTATCTTAAGATGTTGGTGATTGTAGACAAATACTATATACATATTTACATTATTTTTTAACTAGCAGATGCCCATTGAAACAATTCAACTGTAAATTTCCTACAAATTGATGTATAAATAACAAAACGTACAGTCAACCTAATGCCTTGGATCATAGTGTATATGCAACATGATTGTCTAGGGGGCCATTTACAGCTGTATTTTGTCATTCCATGTGTTATTTCAATAAGGAAAATCCCACTCAAGTTCACCAAGTAGCCGCGGGGATTTTTCTTCTGGATGCCACTGTTCTTGTCGTTTTACTGAAGTGTCAAAGGGGAGATATTCAATCCAATTCATATCAATATATTTCACTTTAAAGAAAAAGTTCTGAATATATATACATATATATATATATGTATATATATTCAGAACTTTTTATATATATATATAAACTGAACAATAACAAATATATGCTCAAACATGATCCTCTCGTTATGCAATTTTTTTCATTTCTGCTTCTATTTTCAAAATGTTTCTTTTAATCAGTTGACTGAGGAAGTCCTCTTTTTTTCCCCCCCTCAAATTCCCCAACAAAACGAAATATCTTTGTTCTTGATAAGTTTTTTCTCAAATAGATCATTCAGCACATACAAAGACTGACAGATCAATGGTGATATCAACATAAAATTTTAGGAACTACAAAAAATAAATGATTTTCCTATAATGTACTCTTAAAAAGAAACATTTTTGATATATAATTTTTTTTCTATACTAACCATTCAGGAGATAGTGTGTGACAGACAGACATACATTTGATTTATATATAGATAATTACATGACATTGGATTATTATAGATAGATAGATAATTACATGACATGTTGGATTTGCCATATACAAGTTTTATTTTCATGAGAAAGCAGCAACTCTTTTGCTTTCGAAAATGTTGTGAATATTGAAAACATAAGTAAACTCGAAACAAGACAGACTATTCTCAGAGAAATCACAAAAAATTTATGATTTGAATGAGACTGAAGTGTGAAATAAATAACTGGGAACTATGATGCAACCATAAAGAATTTTAGGGATGTTAATGCTGTTTTTTGTTGTTGTTATTGATAATCAGCTCTTAATACAAACAAATACTCACTGATTCTGGTCAATAGATTTGATGGCAAATAAACTGATTAATAGGCACATACTTGTTTAAATGCTAAATGTAAAATTCATTTTACAAAATCAGCAATTTCTCTCTATGTACCATATCCAAACAGGAAGCTGGTGGCCATGGTCTTCCACAGATCTCTTCTCCTTGAGGCACAAATAATTTCCAATGTTGATATGTTCGTCTATTTAAATAAACTCTTGACACAAGTCAACCTCTGTCTTCCACAATCTTTCCAGTTATGATCAGACTTTCAATTTTTACATTCCTCATAATGTGTCCGAGAAACTTAATCTTTTTTTCTGATGTTAGTCAGCCACTTCCTCCTGCAATCTACTTTTGATAAAATATCTTCATTTGAGGTATGACTTGTCCAACATACCTTCATGATGTGCCTTAAGAACCACAACTCAATTGTTTCAATTCTCTTTTCCATACTTGGTAGTACTGTCCAACATTTTGATGCATACATGAGAATTGATATAACACAACAATCCAAAGCTCACTTTACCCCGTAGAAATTTTACTATTTGTCAGTATCATTTTTCATTTTCATAAATGCATATTTTGCCATTCCTATTCTCCATTTTATTTCATGATAATATTTACTATCTGATACTATCCAGCTTCCCAGGTAGTTAAATTTATTCACCTGCTTTATCTATTCCTTATCTACTTTGACAATGAATACAGGAAGGATCTTCTTTGTAATTCCCATGCATTCTATTTTCCTACAGTTAATACTTAAACCCTCCTTCTCACTTTCACTAACAATTTGTATCTAAAAAATTTGCAGCTTCTCTTCTGAATCAGCCATTAAAACTGTGTTATCAGCATAATGCAAGTTATTCAAATTCTGTCTGCCAATGATCAGCCCTAGTAAATTTTCAATCTCCCTCAGGATTTTCTCATTGTACAAATTAATTAAATCCTTTTCTATGTTCACTGCTGTGGTTTGGTCCCAACAGAGGTTTCTTAGAATTCTCAAGTTTTTATCACCAATGTCAAATTATTCTGGCATTTCTATTAAGTCTTTCAACCCAAGGATGCATGGGACCAACCTCATAACATCTCATAATGAACATCATCAGGTCCAACTGATGTACTACCAGACCCATGAAGAGCAAGTTTGAGTTCCACTAGCGTAAAGGGGGCGATTATAATCATTGGCCTGAAAGGAAAGAGGTGATCACTCTGCCTGAGACTTGATGGCTAAGAAGGCAGGGGAAGAAACAGAAGTGCTAGAAGCACGAGAAAAACTGTGGCTGAGAGCATCAGCAATGCTCTGGACATCAGCAACTTCCTGGCCATTGGAGAGCATGATGGAAAGGGGGGGGGGGAAGGCATACCTCCCAGTGACTTTCTGAATCTTGTCCCATACAGTTTTGAAACTAGTGGTAGAAAAGATGCTAGTACCGTGGAAAACATGTCGAGGTCTTAGAAATAAAATTAGCAGCTGCCTGGACAATACAGTCAGTCACTGCAACCACACAATCGTCTTTTGATCACAGACAGACAAAGGCAGGATCAAGTTCAGAGAGAGAGGTGAAAGATGGCCAGTCAGCCTGGTCCACCTTCAACCGTAACACTCAGGTCGGGTGGCATCGACCATGGCCAACCCCCCTCATTATGATAGGAAAATGATCACTGCCCCGTGAGTCACTGTTGACCATCCAAGAAAAGCAAGTGAAAAGTGAAGGGGAGCAAATAGAGAGATCAATGGCAGTAAAAAACTAGGTTCCAGTATTAAAGAGAGAAAGGTCATAATCCGAGAGCATACGCTCTATGGAACGACTCCCTCTCATCAATATCAGCACCACCCCAGAGGGGGTTGTGTCCATTAAAGTCTCCCAGAAGTAAAAAGGGGCATGGCAACTGGTCAATGAGAGCATCAAGGTCCGATTGATCATAAGTCTCCCCAGGAGACAGGTAGAGAGAACAAACAGTGATGGTACAACCCAAGGAAACATGGATGGCTATGGCCTCCAAGGGTGTATTGAGGGACACAAATAAGGTGGGCACATGCTGGTCAACCAGCAGTGCTACCCCTCCGTGCACCCGCCTATCACACAACCTGTCATTCCTGTACAAAGAAAACTGCTGAAAGGTGACTGGATCGGCAGGTTTCAGAAATGTTTCCTGTAAGGAGAGACACGTGGGATGATAGGAGTCAATCAAGGCCTTAATGTCATCGAGATTAGAATAAGATCTCGACAGTTCCACTGTATCAAAGTGACCATTTTTATGTAGGTTTAGGAGAACAGGGTGGAGAACCCTTCGGTTTACAAGCACGCCATTTTTCTTTACTAGATGGAGGTCTATCGACCTCCATGGATCCTGCCCTTGATCGAGTGGGCAGATCTCTGTCATCAGAGTGAGAATCCAATGACTGAGGATGTGATCGAATGATCGTCCTGCATTTAGAGGTCAAAGAAGGACCCGAGCAGACACCAGAGGCTGATGCACGAGGAGGTTGACTCAGGCAGTCACTGGAAGGAATAGTGGGGACAGAGATTGGAGTAGACGTAGGCCTATCAACTCTATTATCCATGGAGGGCAGAAGACCCTTCACATGGCATGAAAAAGACTCAGATGGAGGCACAGAAAGATTCGTCTGCACTCCCACTGTAGCAGTGGAGCATAGTGCAGTGGCATATGTCCAAAATGGAGAAGGGAACAATAGCTTCCAAGCCTCTGGATAAGAAATATTGTGAACAGTCTTCAAACACTGCACTTCTTTCTCCTCCACCCACTTAGGGCAAGACCTAAAGTAAGAGGGGTGGGAACCACTACAAATAACACAGTGAGACTTCAATTTGCATTCGTAGGCATCATGGTCCTTGCCACCACAACAAGCACACGTCACAGAACCACGACAAGATGTCTTCGATTGACTGAACCGCTGGCACTAAAACATCGGAAAGGGTTGGTAATATAGGGCTGTACCGTACAGTTCAAATAACCTGCCTTAACAGTGGCAAGTGGACGTGGTGATGAAAACGTCAAAATCGGAACTGAGGTAGGCACCATAATACCATCTTGACGAGTGGAGATCCTTCGAACTGCTGAAACTCCTTGGCCTGAGTTTCAGCAAGGATCTCTGACTCGGGGATAGACTTCAACAATAACTCCTCGTGTAGAATTCAAGGAAGTGTGGGGAATAACCTAATGGGTATATCCCCAATGTCCTTTGAATTCAAGAGGAGTTCACTGTGTTTAGCTGTGGATGTTTCAACCAAGATGGCTCCAGAATGGAGCTTCTTAACTGACTTTGGAGAGCCAGCAAGCCCCTCTAAGCCCTTCTGAATAAAATAGGGAGACATTTGCCCAAAAGATTTATTAGACAGTGATTGCAGGATCAGGAAGCGAGGTACAGGTGTACTTTGTGATGGAGACTGCTGTTCAGTCTTCTAGGCATGGTAATTTACCAATTAGCAGAGTTTTAAATTTTTTTTTTGGATTGGCATTACTTAGCAATGGTATCAAGTGAAAAACAAGTGCCTAACATGATGAGTTAAGTGATACCACACTTATTAGTTGTATGTAGATCACTGCATGTTTAAACTTGAGGTATACAATTGGATAGTGTTGTTAGAGATTGATGCTTTTAAACAAGTGTTCATCAAAAAATGATACTGGTGTAGTCCCATCAATAAACCGAAACCAGAGTTACTGAAAAAAAAATATTTCAAATTCTGTAGTGGAAAAACAAATTAATATATTTATACAAATATTCTAGGAAGCCACAGACAGTAAATTATCCACCAAGGCTATTGTTATGTCTCTGTTCGTTGGTTAATTAATTTTCCGTAAATTCGTTCCGATGAAACTTTAGCGACACAAGTCCTTTCTTAAATAAAACTGGTTTATTCTTTCCGAATACAACTTTACGATACACTTAATTTCAACAGTCACTCTATAACAAACGCTATAACTCTCAAAGAACGTCTCACATGCTCGTGCTTGACAATACTCAGTTCAATTACACACTCTCTGACTGCAGTTCAATTACTCATTGTTCCTTCACGTTGTGACCATCTTATATATAGCAGACTAAACCCAATCTAGTAGTCTCCCAATAATTCACGAAGGTTCGAGAAGGACGTGGTGTGATACTAGTCACGTGACCTCGCTGACGCAACACTATTATAAAAAAATTCTTTCATAATAATGACAGACGAAAAACACATATTTTAATGTATTTCCACATACATTTATTATGATCATTATGATGTCAACTTTATGCCTGACATAATTTCAAGTTAGTTTTCATCAAAGTTAAGTTCTGTGGATGTTTTCATTACGAAACTTGTTCATACAAATAACAGTGGTGAAAATGTTGCCAACAGCTAAACATACAGTTACATTCTCTGTAAATTTTTGGAGAATAGGGTAAAAACTTTTAAGATTGGGGCCTTTTCTACATGCTAGATCAAGTAGCCATAAATGATTTCATCCTACTAAACCTTACGAAGGCTATACTGCAATAGTAGCCTACTTGTACATAATTAGTAATGAAGTACGTTTTTATAATATTATTTTATATGAGATAAATTAAATTACAGAAAAAAATTTGTATGTCATATTTTTGCTTTGTTATCTTAATAAAATGATTGATACCTGCAAACTTTAATGCTATACTGATTTACTGATTTTGTTATTGTTTTTTGAAAATCAATTTGTATATTTATAATCTATCACATGATTAAAAGGCTGTGATGGCTGAGTGGATAAAGAATATTGTTTGATGAATGTCTGGCCCATGATCAGAGAGTTTTGGGTTCAAGACATGCCAATGTCTATCACAACTTTCACTGGGACACAAATTCATGAAAGTAAGAAGTGTGGTGTTACAACATATACACAATATAAAAAAAAAAGTAAATTTAAAACTTATTTAAAGCTTAAGGATACAGTTACAAAAATTATAAGTTATGATATAATAGAATGTAAAAATAATAATTTTACTTTTATTCCACACTGAAGAATACAGTTATGCAATTATAAATTGCAAATATAATACAATGCAAAAAATCAGTAAATTTACAGTTAATTTAACACTAAAATAGCCCGAGAGTTGGCAGTATATGCTTCTGGCTGTTTGCCTTCCCTCTGTTCAAAATTAGGGACAATGACAGATGGTCTTGAAGAACACCTATCCACTACAATGTTTGTTGTATCCTAGCCAGTCTAATAAGCCCTGGTATTTGGCAAAAGGCCTCATTGGCACTGAATATGGAAGATGTAGTGGTTGACATATTATAACATATTATTCTTTACTTTCATCCTTAAGTTCTTAGAATTAATAGCTTTGCTATAACTCAAAAACAGAAAAACAAATATAATGACCTCATAACTGAAAGGGCAGGCATGTTTGATGACAATGAGAATCAGATCCGAGACCTCGAATTATAAGGGAACCCTCCTAATTACTGGCCATGCCACTCCACAGCTTAACAAACTTGAATTAATCAAAAAATAATAATAACAAATCAATGTGAATATTTTGATTACTTCGATAAGTATAAATTGTAATTCTGATTATTTTAAAGAGTTTTGACCAACTGATTAAGCTGAACAAACTTGAATTAATTGAAAATAATTAGAAATTATAATAGCAATATTTCAATTACCTGGACAGTTGGAATAACCAAAAACAATAATGACTGGAAACATTAATTTGATTAAACAACTATTTTACATGACAATAATGGATATCATCTAAGCTCACAGGCAATTGATTGTATCAATTAATTGAGTTAATCAACCAGTTCTGATTTGGGTTCAATAATTTTGTTTGGAAATGATTACATTTCATGAAAATTTGTTACATAAATCGATTTATCTATATTAATAATGGGCAAATATGAGCATTTTTTTGAAAGAATAAAAACACAACTAAAATTTGATCAGGAAAAGCCACTGGTGGTAGTAGAAACAACCACTAAGTAATAAAAATATCCTTGGTAAAAATGGAAAGTTATATTTGTAGTATACGGCCATACTACGTGTTTTTCCTGCTCCTTTATTTAATGTGTAAAATGTTTTTAAATTACTGTCTTTTTTGTCATTTTCTCTCTTGATGCAGTGAGGTGTTCAATTTTCCCTTTTTCTAAGTGTACAGCAAGTGTGTTTGTAATTGGCTGTTATCTGTGTTCTATTATAAGAAAGATAACTTATAACATAGTTAAAGATATTCTTCTTATTTGTAGAACCAAATAATAGCTAAGGGTGATCATGCTCTTTGCATATGCTACCCTACAAACACATATACCGATCACCAGACATGGAATAGGGTATAAATTGGGCTTTGTCTGTATTACTATTGTCATATATAAGGCCAGGCTTATCCTAGAAGCTTCAGATTTTAGCAATCTTCAGAATATAGATTTTTGCTGGTATTGTATTTAAACTTTCATGGCTCTAAGAGCTTTTACAATTCTCACAAAGTTATGAAGCTTGGTGTTTATCTTAAATAAATGTATTTTAATGTAACTGTGAGTTGTTTCATATTCCAGCTTTCAAGGGACTCAACTTTAGCTTAACCCTTTTGCAAAGGGAGCCCCTTTAAACTCTTTTCTGTGCAAGTCATTTTGTTACATTCAAAATTTAGCTAAATACCTTTACTATCAGTGTATGTGAATGAAATTAATGTTACAATGTATGTTATGATTCAAAGTTTTATTTAATCTAAGTTTTAAGTCCTTTATTTCAAAATAAACCTTTAAAAACTACTTAAAACTTCATATGTATTGTCACGTGACTAATAAGCTATGAAAATTCTCTACTTTAGCTCTCTGTATTTTCAATCATACAATGGTAGTTGAGTAGAGGTATGTATAGACAATAAGATGCTTACATAACCTTTTGACTCCTTCACTTCAAAGTTCTCTGAATGAATACAGTTAAAACAAGTAATACATTATTTCAACCCCTGACAGCTGCCACGTCTACCTTCAACAGATTTGTTTCAGCTTTATAGCCTACATGTAGATGTTACATACCCATGTGTTTACTCATTAGAGGTCATTTTACACTATTCTCTAACAATGGTTATTTTGAAATTGGTGCCAAGTTGTTGTCACAGATTACACATAATTGACTGTAGTATTGTTGGCTGGTTGATGGACTATAGCACTTACATTTGTTTCTTACTTAAATATGTTATAGTTAGAGATACAGTTTAAATTGTACTTAAGTCTTACTATTATATCTTAGTTACTTATGTATTAGTTATGTTTGAAAATGCATAATTAAAAGGTTTAAACATTTTTTAAATGTATGTCATACTTTGCATACATTCTTAATGCTTAGGATATTATGTGCTGAATGAAAATTTTGCCAAAGGGTTGTGTATGTCTCCCAAAGAAACCGTAATATGTCTCGAGGGTACCATTGACTTGTGTCAAGATGAATAATAAGTGGTAAAAGACAAGAAAGGAAAATAAAACATTAAAAATTAACTATATCTGAAAAGATCTGAAATTATGAATTTAACAAATGGAAAATCTTTAAACATATTCTATACAAAATGAAAAAGTTTTTTTTTCTATTTCCTAATTTTAATTATTTTGTCGTATTGTACATTGATGATAATAACTAGAGTTGGCGATATGGTAGAGAAAATGAAAAATTTAGTATAAATATTTACCTTAAAAAACTTTTGATATCCTTTAAAGAGGTTCTAGAGATTATGCAAAAGAAATATGAAAACTATAAGATGAAGAAAAGTATTTTTATACTTAAAATGAAAATCATCTTGCACCATTTTAACAGTGAGTGCAAATAACTACTCTAGATAAATAACATTTTTATTAAAAAGACATAATTAAAATAATGTCATTCTTTATGCACAAAATACTTATAAACTTTAACAAAATCTTACAAGGTTTTATGAAGAATGCTCAGAGCTGAAAGGGTTAATTAGAGATCAAACATATGGATAAGTTTTTAGTAAAATTCAAGCTTAACTTTGATTTTCTTACAGTGAGCTTGTCAGGGTTATATTTCCATTTAGGTTTTGCTGGGTTTCACATATTTTTTAGTTTAACTTACAGGGGAGGAGATTACATTTGAAATAGTGGTAGAAACTAATAAAGATTTCTCACACATCTCACATCAGTTCAATACATATCCACAAGATATATCTGCACTTTCTTGTATTGTATTATAATTTGTTTTCGTGTTAAATAAATGTTTTTGTAATTTGTCATTTGTATCATTTCTCTCTGTAAAAACAACTCCTTGGCACAGTATACCTAGCCATTTTTGCTGGACGTTTCAGTGCTTGAATGACTTTGAAGAGAAACTTGGCCAGTAGCAATGAAAAAACTGATAAAATCTCTCCCTCTCTTTCAATAACAAACATAAAAATAGTCCTTTGACAGGAGTTTTTTTAGTAGGTTTGCCCAGGTTTGAATAAAATATTCATAGCTGTTTTTTTAGTAGGCTTGTGAAACATGGCAGTAGGATTACAATTGGAAGAATTCTCAACATGCACGTGGACCAACTGAAATATTTAAACACAAGAATGGGAAAATGGGGTATTAGAAGACTAAAGATCTTAAAGGTAATTGAAATGCCAATTAGAGAGACTTATCATTCACAAATTAGAGAATGTGTCTGACAATAACAGAAGTACATGCACCCAAAATTTGTAAAATTACAAAGGTGAAGGCTGAAGAGTTTAAGAAAAAGTGATAATATAAAATCTTAGATGAATAACACAATGAATAATGCACAAGTTGAGACTTGGACTCAAAAATAGTCAAACTCAAACAGAAGTGTATCAAGAGGTCAAAGCAATGCAAAGTTACCACTACACATGAATTCTCTAACCCTTCTTGTAAGGAAGACACTGATAATGAATGTATGCAAGAGACCAAGTAAATGTGCAATTACATGTGCAAATACACAGAGTGCCTAATCAAGCCCAAGCAGAAGGGTTATAAATGCCCAAATCACTCATTCATGTGACAAAATGAAGACGGGTGAACAAATACATGAAAACAAATTATTGGAAACTTTTTGTCATTCAAAAACTATGTCAAAGTACTATCATGAGATTCACACAGGATTCAGCTTAGAAACAATGAATATCAAGATTAGAAATGAGACTGGAAGTCTCCTATCTTCTATAATTTGTTGCACCATAGAAATATGAGAGTAATGTACCCAAAGTTATCATGAAGTATAATACTGACATCCCTTTAGCATGGAAAATATCTGAAACCTCCACCCGAAAACCAAATGGCAAATAAAAGAGGTAAATCATGGATGAGGAACAGAAAAGTAAAGTGAAGAATCTAATGAACACAAGGGAAGTGAAGCAGAGTCCATAATACACAAAATACTGAAATGACACTCAAAAGTAATTAATAAGGAAATACCCATAATTGTCAATAAGTGAGCCATAAAGACACACCTTGCTTACATTAATGCTAGGCTACATAAAAATTTCATAACGTGTTTGAGCACAAAGCAGTCCAACAGGCTACATTTACTCTGTCCATCACAAGTAACCCAACCCCAAATTTCAGTGCTGGAAGTCCATAAACTTACTATTGGCCTATTGAGGGACACTACAGTAGAAGTAAATAGATGTAACAAGCATTGAAGAAAAAACATCTTACAAATGACTCTACAATGGGATGATAACCAAAGGCAAAAACCCTAATCAACTCTTGCTGGTAGGCTTCCTCTGAATGGGAAAGAAGTTAAAGATATGCAAAGGCAAAAATGAAGCAGGTTTTTTGGGTAGGAAAATATAATTATCTCAAAACATACATATGTATATATCTATGGCAGTCACCTGATTTCAACTGCAACGCTACCTGATGGGCAAAAGAAACAACAACAGTGAGACCCATAGTTATGTCAAAGTAAATAATGTGATCCTATATAAAAAAATCAGAACAAGAATAACCAATAATAGCGCATAAAAAAAATCTTAAAACAAACCAAGTTATAGCCTACAGTATGAAAATTATCTCCAACTCCAAAATCAACGGAATGTGAGAGAAATCATCTCATATGCCACACACCCTCAAGCCTAACAGAAATAAGTTCAATATTAAAAGTTAACATTTTCCTTAACTGCAAATGTCTTTCTGACAGATACCGCTACACATAGAATAGCTTGTTTCATTCGTGCATCTGCCTATGAGATTTATATGCCATGAGACCTGAGCTACCTTCCACCATGAAAACACAGGTTTAACTTTAACTGTGCTAGTGAGCGATGTCATCATCAAGCAATGATAGCCATCTACCAATAAAATGGTGACACAACCTCTTTATGCAATTGCTCTCCTTAAACACTTACACTCAAAATAAATTTATTCTTAAATGACACAAGAAGAAAGTGCACCAGAAGTGGGAAGGATGGCTGAGAAGGTGAATACCTCTCAGAAATATATTTTCTGGAAAAGAAAATGTTAATTTATGAAATGGTGGAGGGGCCAGTGATAAAACATTAAACCTAAATGTCACCATGGTCCAACACCCCAGTGATTAGGAATTGGTAAGTGGCAAGGACTCCCACACTCCACTAGAAGGAGGAGGGAAAAAAGGCATTAGAGAGTTCGGAGGCCCACAGCACCAGAGACAGTGCAATGGGTGACTGCAACACCCTACTTTGAAAAGCAAAGTGATCACATTGACAGAGTTCATCAACCAACACCTGGCGGCATCTGGAATTGTACATCAGGTCCGTAGTAGGAAGAGCCTCAATGCCACAGATCATCAGAGATGGGCAGTAATCCCTGTCTACTTTACTCATGTTAGTCCATGAGTGTACAGTCCAGGATAAACATATTCATAAAGCAACAGATCACAAGAGATACTTACAAGCAGTCCTGAGGAACAACCCACCTCAACGGAATGTGTAACATGACCTGACCTTGTGATGCATAATGTCATTGTATTTTGATGCACAGAGGACACATAAACAAAGTCAATCAACCAAAACCTGGAGGCATCTGGAATTGTACATCAGGTCTACTGTATGAAGAGCCTCAACATCACAGTCATCCAGCATGGTACGTAATCACAGGCTGTACAGTGCAGATTTAAGAATAAGTACACTTGGTCAGGCAACACTTGCTACAGAGTGGGATCCAAATATGTGATAAAGGCCCATACAAAGAAAAAGAAAGGAGTACTCACCACCTACTGATAAACAGTTACAAGATTGATGGAAAGATGGAAATGTACAGCCAGGGACATGGTAAGGTGATGGATCTGATGGGAAGAAAACATGAAAAGTAACAATTGTCAGGAGAAAGGGAAGAAAAATGCCAGGCAAATTAACTGGTGAATTCAACCTGGAAGGGTAATGGGAAAAAGGTCACAGGTAAGGTGAGGATTTCATGGAAGAAACAAATAGACACAGGAACCATGGAAGGGAGCACTATGACATGTCATATCCAATCAATGAGTTCTGATTGGGCAAAGGAGGAGGGTGGGATTAGAATGGTCATAAAGGTGAGAAAGAAGAGGTAAAGGAAAAGTACCCTCTTCAACAGCCAAAGTCTTGGGCATAAAGGAATGATCTAGAAAAAAAAAGAGAACATAGAAACTAATAAAACAAAATCACAGCAAACACATCAGAACAACAACATTTGGACACCAACAAGAGCAGGAACAGAGAATTCAAGTGATATAAAGAACATGAAGACAAAAGGTCCAATGGAGGATGGGGAATAGCACAGAAGACCACATACAGATGCTAACCTGGAAAAGAATCAGGGCAGGGAGGATGGGAAAAAACAGAAGGAACAACACACCATGGATAAGACTGGCAACTGGAAAACACAAGCAAAGTCAGTAATGTGAAAAGTGTCAGATAATACCATCCTATAGCCCACAACAAAGGAAACCCAAAAGCCCTGCTCAAAAAGCCAAGGCAAAAAGGACAGTATGTGAGGAACCGTAGAATGGGAAGGACTATAACTCCATAGGATAGACCAAAAACGGAATGTGTACCACATACCAAGGTAAACCACCATAAAGGAAGAAAGAACAGGACAGAAAAATGGAGAAAGCTACACACAAAAATCCAGCCCTTCAAGCAAGGAACCAGACAAAGCCATGCGTGAATACTGAGTGCAGGTACAAATGGATGATACACACCAGTGTGTGAATGACTGAAGAATGTCAGAAATAAAGAAAGATAAAAAGGTTGACACAAAAACCAGCACAGCAGTGGAAATCACGTGGGAGTCGACCAAATGGAACCAGCAGCAGAACACTACACGGAGTGGTCTGAAGTATGGCAAGGACACATGGAAGGAGACAAATAGACAGATATACATATAGATAACAACCCAACCAATCCCGACTGAGAGCATCAACTGCTCCCACCAGAGGATGAGGAATAGAAGACCAAAATTGAGGAAGCAGTGTACTGAGAAAAGTGGCAAAAAATCCAAATCTGGAACACCCCACAGAGCACAGAAAATTCTGAAAATGGGTAAACCTGAAGACCACATTACAGAGAAGGGTAAGAGGGGCATCTAAGAGATCCCAAAAAAGGCTCCATGGGTCTATCAAAAACCACTAATAATGACACAGGAGGCCATCACCAAGAATAATGAGGGTTTTGAGAGAAGCCCATGTCCTCAAAAGACAAAGAACCTCTTATGCAGTAGGAGAAGAACAGGATGAGATGCTGCATACAAGACATTTCATAGCTTGCAACTGAAATGGAGCAGATAGGGCTCAAGATGAAACAAAAATTGTGTGGGTGTGAAGAAAAATTGCTCCACTGGGACAAGCCAATCCACCATGACAATGTCTTGGAGAAGAAACTGACAATGTAGGACTGAGTCATAGTGCAAGGAGGAAAGAATCAGCCAGACATCCATAGAATGGTGGAAACAAAGACCACTGGAATGAATCAGGCAAACAAAAAAATTATTCCCAAGGAGGAGGGAAGGAAATGGGTTTGTGAGACAAAGAGGGAGATGAATGGAGTTAGAGAACCAGAATTACTGAAAAGACTTTCAGAACCATGGATCAACTGCCAAGGACCTCCAAACATGGGCAAAATGTAATAGTTTAGCCCTCATCAGTTCTGACCCAAGAAGGGTGGTTTGAGTGAGACAATATGGCAAAAGATAACCAAATTATTGGGGTCTGATCCCTACTAAGGGTGAAGCAACACTAACACAGTGAGTCCAAAAAGGGAAGTTGGAATGATGATAATCAAAACATTATTGTCCACAGTAAGTGGGGATCAAGACATACCAACCCCCAAAGGCAAATGCTCCTGAATATGATTTGCATGAACCCTAATATCCACAGAAAGAGGAAATACTAAAATAATAACCCAAAGCTAGTCCCTGAGAAGAGCGGGGTGGAACATAGGAATGGAAAGTGACAAAAGAACATAACATACCTGAATAATCAAATCCACGAAAATGGAAAGAGGTTAGGCCACACCACTTCTGTACCAGGTATACTCTACAATCAGTGTGGAAATAGCTGTCCCATACACAGGAAGAAAGTGGGAGGAGCATAACAAAAAGGGAGAGACAGTTGTTTGGTTCAGAATCCAAACCACAATATACCAGAAGTTCAATCCCATTGAAGAATGTTGAAGAACCATCTACAGACAGGAATGTGGGGAAAGCTAAAATGTATGTGCTCCAAGGTATAGAGTGGATAGGGCATGACAGACCATATGTGGCTGTTCAACTCCAGTCCAAAACCAAGTGGTATCACAAATAAAAGTTATAACCCATGGTAGGAGGAGGGTCCACACCATCTTCACCTCAAGTTAAGTAGAACAGAAGAATATACTATGCAAACCAATCTCCAAAATGGCCACATGTGTGCAAATTCACAACCAACCACACATCTGGAAAACCTGACAACTGAATGACAGTAAGAAGAGATGTGCTAATGTTGCAGGTCACATCAAATTCAGACTAGCATCTCACTGAGCAACATCAGTCTTGGGAACTGAAAACATCATGAGGTGAAGCATAAGTAGAACAGTCATCCTGATCAACATTATCCTCCTGAGAGGACTGCACAGAAGCCGGAGCACAATGCCAACTCTGGGTCCTACAGCACAGAAGTGGGCCACCCCTAGAAACATACAGCAACCTCACCCTCTAGATAGAACTGCACAGAAGCTAGATGCAACATCAACCTCCAGGACCCACCACACAGAGGTGGAGATCCTGAGGCAAATTGAGTGAGGAAGAAGTAACACAACCAACACACGTGTGAAGGTTTATGTTGATCACTAGGAACCAACATTCAGGTGATGGTAGGATGAGGAATCCCAATCAAAGGGGTGAACTGCAATGTGATGGATCTGCTCCATAGCAGCAGCATCCTCCGGATGGTGCCGCACAATGGCTGTAGAACAATAGGAACCTCCGTGTCCTACCACATGGAAGTGGGACTGAATGGAAGTGAACACATTTTTAGGAGGACTTCTCCATGATCCACCACCCAGCAGGTCAGAACTGGAAAGTGGCAAGGACTGTTATACTCAACTGAACGGGGGGGGGGAGAGAAAACATGGTGGAGAGTCTGGAGGAATGCCAACACCAGAGACAGTGTAATGGTGATTTATTCAATCAAAGGGACAGCAGGGATGGGCAACTATCCTCTTCTGATTTATCCATGTATTATAATATAGTCCGAAATGGGTATGTTAATGAAGCATATATATAATGTGATGTTGTGGAACACCCCAGTGTGTGTTATTGGCCATGGGTATATATCGTGGCCATATAATGCAGATTTGAGATACAGGAAGCATACCTGGACAGGTAACACTGAGCAGGATCCAAATCCTAAATGGAGATACCCCTGGTAGGGGAAAAAAGAAATATATATATATATATATATATATATATAGAAAAGATAACTTATCCAGTCACAACAGCATCAGAGTTTGAAGGATGACAACAGTCAGAAAGTGGTACCCCAACAAGAAAGAAGCAGCAACCCAATGAAGATGGGGGAGGAACTTACAAGATGGAGGCCACATGCCTGACTGAAGAGTTTCTTCCAATGGACAACAAAGGTGACACTCCAGGAAAAAGGGAAGGCACTTGATCTCATAGTCCACATGTGAATTCAAATACTCTGGAAAATCTCCAAAAATAAACTGATGGAGTGAAAGAGCCATCTAGAAGTAATAAAGATAATAGGAAGGTAGATGAACCTGTGAAAAGACCACATCTATTCCAATAATATCCAACGGCAACAAAACCATGTGTAAAGGGATAGGGCCAAAGAGGACAATGGCACAAAGGAGGTGTAAGGAGGGAAAGTGTATCTGCCAAACAATTCCTCGGGGGATCAGGGAAGTGCCTAAGAAAAAAAGTGTAAGTTGGACAAGTACTGTAAGAGAGATGTAAGGGTAAAATGAAGGTGGGAAAATGGAGATGAGAGAAATGTATAGGATTATCAGGGACTGCCCCCTACATGAGCAAAATTGACTCCAACTGCTTGGAGTCAAAAAGGGGTTGATCAGCTGGCAGATAAGCCAAAGCATAATGATCAAAGCCCATGGAGAAACAGGTATGCTAATACCCACCCTCATCTGAGAAACAAAATGCTCACCATGAGCCCTGATGTAAGGAGAAGGAAGAAAAATGTATGAAAACAACTCAACTGAGAAAGCATATCCAAAAAGGCAGAAGTTATAGAACACAAACTTTGGAATTCATTTTAAACCATGAATACATGAAGAAGTCGAAAATGAGAAGAAAAAAACAATAAACGTAAGTTATTGCATCAAACTATTAGGTCGTCAAGAAATTAACGTTGCTTTTTTTTAGATGAAAAACCCCAAACAACTTATACATCAAAACAAAATATTTATTAAATGAAATAGTCTCCATTCTTATCGATGATGCTTTTCCA
>NW_013667090.1:109500-111276 GCF_000517525.1 Limulus polyphemus
GATTAAAGAAATCACTTGGCTTTGAAGTAAAAAACATGTCAATGTCCTCTTTAACACATTTGCATGCATTTTCTCATTAAGATTGTATTGCAGCAAATGAAAAAAGATGGTAATCTGATGGTACCATATCTGGAGAATATGGTGGGTGGGGGAGAACTTCCCAACCCAACTCCATAATCTTGTTTTGCATCAAACGTGCCACATGTGGAAGTGCATTGTCGTGGAGAAGAAGAACACCTTTCCGATTGACAAGTGAAGGGTGTTTCTGATGAAGAGCTCGATTTAAACGTTTCAGTTGCTGACTATAGATATCTGCATTAACAGTTCCCTGTGGATTGAGGAGATCAAAATGAATTACTCCTTTCATGTCCCACCAAATGCAAAGCATCACTTTCCGCAGATGGAGTCCAAGTTTTGGAGTCAGAAGTATTTTTGTCTAGAACTGAGCTATTGATTTGGTGTTTAACATCTGCATGGAGAATCCATTTTTCATCACCAGTGGAAATTATGTCCAAAAATGGTTCACGCGCATTACGTGCCAGAAGAGACGAAGCAATGTTCTCATGTTGGAAATGATGATCATTAAAGAGTTCATGAGGCACTCAAACACCTTCTTTATGGAGTTTTCCCATGTTCTTCAGATGTTTAAGTATTGTTTCATGACAGACATTTCATGAGTGTGTTGCCTTGGGTTAGACTCAACAAGCATCTTCAGAGCATCAGTATCAATTCCAACATGTTGGTCTCTGCCAACACAGTTTTAAGGCTAAAGTCACCTGAACGAAATTTGCTGAACCATCATTGACACGTACAAATGTTCAAAACATTTTCATAAACTTCTTTGATATTCTTTGTAGCTACAGAGGCATTGTTTTCCTTCTTGTATTCAAACAGCATTACATGTCGAATGTGTGTCTCTTCGTATGCCATCACTATAAGGGATTAGAGTATACTAAACTTTACACATTATATTGGCTATGCTAACATGACATTTAGGTGATTCCTTTAACTATTATACGTGATGTATGTTTCTTGGGGGTGGTTAATGAAAGTGTTCCAAAATGCGACATTAATTTCTTGATGACCTAATACTCATAAAAACTAACTGTAGCAAATGAATAAATCATGTAAATCACTACTTTGCAAAAAAAAAATGAACACATAAAAAACAGCTGCATTGATCACTGCCTAATGAGAAGTGATAGTTTGGTAAAATCGAATAGGAGTCACATGCATCAGGAGGGTGTGTCGACACTCCTACTGGTGGAGAGTTGTTGCATGATGATTAACATGTGAGACGTAGTTGAACCATGTTGATCGTAGAGTATGTGGGAGTTCAAGGTGTGTGGCATGCAAAAACATATTTGCATATAGAGGGCAGCACTGAACGAGAATATCTATGCATGTGAGATGAGGTAATGTACTGTATCGGAAATTTAAGATACACAGTTTAGACAAAAGCATTTATCATTAGTGTTTTTTCTAATTGGTAATGTTTAACCCTATCACCCCAGGTATCCTTTACTGCACATGGCACAAGGTTTTAGTGTCTTACATTCAACATTTTATTAAACTACTTTTTGTTTATGTTATACCAATTCAAATAGCATAAGACCTTAGCTAATAATTCACAATTTAATAGTATACAAGTTTTAAGTTCTTAATTCTACAAGGCAATATTTTAAAAAAATTCTGAATTTCCACAACACCTTTTCTCTTAGCATGTCATCATCTCTATTTTATTCATCACCCATCGAAAAAGTATGAAATTAAACA
>NW_013667090.1:112213-123451 GCF_000517525.1 Limulus polyphemus
GAAAAAACAAATAAACTATAAAGTTTTACTGAAAAAAAACGTTTGAAATGCATTTAGGTTTTAGGGATTACACAAAGAAATATGAGATTTTTGAGATGAGGAAAAGTATTTTTAATTTTAACATGAAATTACTTTGCCCATGGACTACTAAAAGCAAACACTCAATATATTCATGGACAACTCTTTATTATATTATATTAAAAATAATTCCCTAAAAAAATATCATTTTTTGTATGTGAAAAACTTGTAATGGTATTTGAAAGACTGCCAAATTTTGTGAAGATGTACACACAAAAAGGAGAGCTATAAGTATTAAATCTATAAAGACTTTAAATGAGTATAAAAAAGTCATGTGGTCGGTCAAGTTGACAGAGCCCATATTGAGAGAGTTAATATAGAAATAGCATAGTTAGCATCACAAAAATGTAGGCAATGCTCAAAGAGATTCAGATGTTTTTGGTATATTTAATTGTACAAGTGATACATTTAGATATATATATTCTTCAGTCATTTTCAGATTATGAAAAAATGCACGACTGTATTTTGAATGGGATTTCGATTTATTATTTATACTTTCAAATAATAATGGGAAAGGGCACTACAAAAGGTTAATTCTGAAAATTATGCAATGTTCACTATGTTTCTCTAGCTTTTTGCCTTGCATTCAACTTATCAAGCAATTTGGAAAACAAGTCTCATCAGCAGCGAGGTTTTACTCACTATGAATGAGAAGTATCACTTGAATGTAAAAAAAAAAACTCACAGTTTGATGATAACGACTCTAATTTTCAGCCTTAGTAATGAAACATACTCACTTATGTTCAGGTTTGGTTCAAGTAGTTTATCACCTATAGACTGCTTGATTTGAAGTGTTTTTTTATACTTCATCAAGCCATAAATCTTCAAATTATGTTTTTATCAAGGCCAAACCTCAGTTTTATTACTTCATTAAGTGAAATGTTTTGATATAGAGATGTTATATCAAATACAGCACAAGCACTGTTATCAAATGCTAACGTTTTCCTTACCTGAAAAAAGTATTTCAGATAGATACCTCTGCTGTTACCTTCACACTCAATTGCTGTGGAATTTCCTGAACATGGCACAAGTTTTGAACAAATTCCCAACCCTAAACATGTCTATGTGTATTGTGCCAGTTATAACATAATTATCATAATGCTGTAGTCCTCCACCAATATGAGGGTGACACAACCTCCATGCATGATTTTCACTAGCACATGATCATAGGCTCATTCATGATAAGGCAAAGAAAATTCACCAAAGTGGGGAAGAAGGGTGGGAAGATGGTGCAGAAAGGTAAGTATCTGTCTGAAATACATTTTCAGGTAAGGAAACTGTTAACTTCAAAAACTTGAAAATGGTGGAGGAGCTGATCAATTACAAAGATAAGCATGTTTCTGAATTAGTGACAGGAAGAGAAAGCCAATGAGGTGTGACTTCTACAAGACTGGTGGTTACCCAGTGGATAACTGTAGCCTTCTCTTTGCCCAGCTTGTTGTTATTTATTCAGTCATATATTACATTTACATTACAGAGAGACTTACAGTAAAGGATACTGTACATCTCAAAGTGAATCTAAGTCCTATTTGGCTGGATATTTTCACCAGGAACTGCTTGTGAGATATTATAATGTGGGTGTCTAGTACAACACTTTCAGATAACACTCCAACGATGGGTGGGTCCAACCGATCTCTTACTTGGTGATGTTTTTTTCTGTCATTTTTTGTAAAAGATGCAGAAATGGCTATATCAATTACAGAAATATTGTGCCAAAGCAGTCTTGCAGAAAACCCCATCTCAACAGTGGGCATTAAGCAGGGGCTGATGGATTGAATGCTTTCTGTTCTTCCCTGCTCAATGTAGATTTCAGGTATTTCCCATGAAGCAATGTCAGTCACTCAGAGGATGACAATGGCACTAAGCATAAGCAACATAAGATGTATTTCTTCATATAACATATGATATGGCGAGTCTTGCCTCCTTCAGCTCAGTTTGATTTGTTTTGTTGAAGAACCTGCAATATGTGAAAGGTGTATAAAAACCATGATACCCACAAGTAGCTTCCATGAAATATATGAATGAGAAGGAGATGATTGAAAAACACAACCACTCTAAAATATCCTGATAGACTGGAGGGAGGCAAAAACCGGACACACAGGAAACTGCTCAATGAGGTACACAATGGGAAATGGATGTCTTAGTGTAGTCCACAGCCCAGCCTGTAAGATATCCAAAGGCCAGGTAAATAGGTAACAGAGGCTGTAACAGTGACAAGTCCCAAGAGGAAGATGTCTACCACAGCAGAAATAGGTGACAGTGGTTTCCATGAAAATTGGCAGTCTGAGCAAAAGAGAACCAGTACAGGACACAAGGAAAAATTATGATTTACAAATAAAAATGATAAAATATCACATACCTGACTCATAAGTGTAAGCAAACAGTAAAGGAGGAAGTACCTGTTCCTCATCAGAGAGAGAAGAATCAGAAAGCAAAGCTGAAGGTGGAAGAGCAGCCAAAACTGTCCATTGGCAAAGCAGCATTCACAGAATGTAAAGAAAGAAAATGGTGACATGAACTGGAGAAGAAATAGGCAGAAGTGAACCAACCATCTAATGCATGAAAGCGGGAACATTATCAGTTAACTTGTTGGCACACCATGGTTCATCACAGCTTAATAAGGTTGTGGAAGCTAACTTATTCATTATGTACAAAGTATCTCACCACAGAGTAAAATCCAAGACCTGGCATATGCTGAATCAGTTGAATAAAATGATGAAAAAGAATGTCTGGATTTTGAGATAAATAAATATATATATATATTTTTTTTTCTTTCAATTTCGCATAAGGTATTAAAAATAGTATAAAGAATAAATGAAGATGTTAGAGAAAACAAAATTGTAATCAGGTGGACAGGACAAAAGTTCAACAAGGATAAAAGCAATGTAACACTATAAGAAGAAAGGCAGTCAATTAATGTGACTAGAAACTCAAGAATTACAAGAAAAAAAAAGTTTGAACACAAATAGTGTTGAGGAAAAAATGAGCTTATGATCATGTGTTAGTGTTAATGGAGATTACCATGCATGGAGGTTGTGTCACCCTCCTATCAGTGGAAGAGTACACCATTATGACTATTATGTCATAGGTTGGCACAGTACACATAGACATGTGTAGAGGTGAGAGTTTGTCCAAAGCTTAGGGCACACATAGAAAATTTCATGACAGTTGTGCATGAGGTAATAGCTCTTAATGGTGTAGACAGTAAGAAGCATTTCCAAATTAAAGTCTTTAACAAATGAAGCAAATTTGAAACTATATATTGTTTTTGATAAACTCTTTAAGAAATGGAACTTAAAAAACCTAAGTAAGTAAGTGTGCCATAGTTAGATAGTACAAGTCTTATTGAAATATCAATTTTGTGAACCTTTGGTAATCCATATAAAATTCTAGACTAAAATTTCACAGGTCAGACTCTATTGTACACCTACTTGTTGGCAACCCCTTCTTTCTAAAGATCATTTGAAATATTTAAAACTTTTTTATTATAATCACCTTTATTCAGTATATCACCATTATATTTACCAGATTTTAAAATAACAAAATTTTGGGTTTCGTAAGTTTTTTAATGCTTTCCTGTCACCTTTAGAAATATTATAGGGTATAGGTTTTCATTGTACTCTAGGAAACAATCCAAGGTAGTACCAGATATGATTGTTCAATATCAAAAACATTTAAGTATTTAACAAAATTGAGAGGACTTGAAATTTTCTGTGAAACAGTTCAATGGATGAAAACAATTCTGCAAAAGCAATTTTGGGGGAGTGGGGGAGATACTAAAAACGTTAACACTCTTGCTAACACTCTTTTCTCAATGTGATTTAAAAGTTAATCAGAAAAGTTATGAATTACTTTAACTAGATCATTCAAGAAGGTAATAAAGCTAATCTGTTTTTATTTTAGAATGTTTAATTTCTTTCTAATTCTAATGAACATGGCTAAACTTCAGGGAAGACACATGGATGTTTCATGTCAGAACCCATCAGATAAATGGAAGATACTTACTGCTAAGTCTACATCAACAATCTACTAGTGTTCCAAATGTTTCACTACTGAATACAACCATAACAAGACTGTGCACAAAAGTGTTCAAACACATTCTCATCACACCCTCAAGTGGATGCATGGTTGGTCAAAATCCTTTGTCCAGAGTCCAGTGAGGCAGTGCTTGTTTTGCATGTACTGTATAATCTTCTCAATCATTCTGCTTCATTAAGCTAAGAAACTTACCTGTCAAGGTGTGTATATGTTGTTTCAGTGATCCAACTGTTTCATCATATGGAAAGCTGACATCAAACTTTTGTTTATTGTACACTACTTTGAAGTCTATCATTTCTTTCAAAATTTCAGCTTTGGCACTTGAACAGACAGAAGCCTCTAAAAGATCACCATTTGATGAGCAACCTAAGCCAATAGATATAATGTTATAGTTACAAACAAAATAATATTTAATGGTACCATGTTTAAAACAAATAACTCAGAGATAATACTCAACTTTGCTATAACTTTTACCTATCTCTTATAGTTATGCCAAGTTTTAAGTTTTTGTTGACTCTCCTCTTTCTTATCCATACTCTATCATCTACCATTCTAAGTATTTTTAGTCCTGTACAAATCTCATTCACCTGATAACTTGGTGTGTCTGTCAGGTCTCATGCTTTCTATTCACATGATATTTAGGCTAATCACCATTACTTATTTCTATCTAGTGCTTATTTAATATTATGTTGTAACATTTCCATTCACAAGCTATGGGTGTGGAGAGAAGGGCAGAAATAATATATTAAAGATATAAACAATAATCAAAATAGAAAAGTATCAAGACTCTTATTAAAATTTAACTGTTGTAATTACAACTGAAGAATCAGCAATATTCCTAACCCTGAGTATGTCTGGGAAATAATGGAATTAACTTGAATTATTCAGAAATAACATACAATTTAAGGGCAATAAAGAACCAGTTGGTCCATCTAGGCTGTCCCATCCACAAAATTGAACTAAACTAACCTCAAAATTGTAGAAGAAATGTTGAGTATAGTTCCAAATGTACTATTTTTCTTACACAAAATGTGGCATGCTTTTATTAAAATGTACATGTATATACAAAAAAAAATCAACTATGTTAGAAAAGTATTTGTAGTCAAGATATGTCTTTGAATTGACAACATCAGTCTGACTTGGACTCAGACAGCCAAAGTACAAGGTGATGCTAATGTAGAGAATAAAAATACTTTTGTCCATCATACAGTTTGCATATTCCATTTGCATAACCTCTAGGACCTCCAAAATGCACGTCTCCCTGTATATTGTATCTGGTATTTACTTTCTTCTACCACAAACTGATAAGCATGCCTCTTCCCCCCACCTCTCATTTTTTGGAAGGTTAATAAACAGTCGATAGGTGCCTGAGTATTTGAAAATTGTTTATGTTTTTCCTAATTAAAAAGAAAATTGGTGATAAGAATTTACCTGAAAATAATAGGATAGTTAGTCTTTATCTTTAGAGGGGGAAAAATTCTAAAGTCTGGTAAAAGAAGCATTACAAAATCATTTGGTGAAGTATGAGTATAAGTGAAAAACCAATATACACCTCCAGATTCATCATAGGGAAATTTTACCTTAGTAATATGTACCTTTTTCTGAGTATGTTACTTGTTACCTAGATGAACAAAAGAGTGTAAACTTGATTATTCAGATTTTCAAAAAAGTTTTTCATAAGATGCCATACAAAATATTAGCTAATAAAATCATATTGGTAAGGAGTTGGGGAAAGACTACTTTACTGAGTCATTGGGTGGCTGAATTGGAGAAAGCTAAATGCATTAATGGTCTATAGTCAGACTTGACACTTGCTACTAGTGGAGTGCCTCAGAGGTCAATGTGAAGGCTTTTTTTCTTCTTTACATGTATAATTAGTACATTTGTAAAGTTTGGTGATGACATTCAACTCATGTACTTCTAGCTTTACTAATGTTGAAATATTATAGAATGACTTGGATGAAATGATAAGTTGGAGAAATATTTGACAAACGACCTTTTATCACAACAAGTGCAAGGTAAATTTGGATTATTTTAAATTGGATCACATGTTCATTATAGATGGGAACTTACTCAATAGTAATTGAAGAAGAGAATCGTGGCATAGTGCTGATACCTCACTCAAGCCATCAAAGCAATGCACTGTTGCTAGTAGTAAAACTAATAGAATTTTAGGATATATTTATAGACATGTTGATCACAAATCAAAATATGAAGTAATTATCTTTATATACAACTTACTAGTTAGGCCTCACTTGGAATACTGTGTATATACAGGATAATAACTTACCGCAAAGGGCTCAAAGGAAACTACTAGGATAACACCAGAGATTGAAAGGTTGCCATACAAGAACATTGTAAGATCTATGAAATTGTTTACTCATGAAAACAGATAAGTTAGAGGGGATCTTATTGAGGTGTTTAAGATTGTTAAGGAAATTGATAGTACTTAAGAGAAGGCTTGATAAATGATAAGGGCTGAATTCACTCATCAGTGTTATTTGAAAGAGTGAAGCAAATAAATAAAGTGGCCTCATATAGTGGTGGGATGTAAACAATTTGTATGGTTTTGATGTATAATTCACTACTAGTGAATTACAACTTTAGGTGTTTGGATAGCATGTGCTGGCACATGTTAACTTATCCAAAGACCTAAAGTCCTTAGATTATTAGTGGTGAGAAAAGGACTATACACCAAAACCAAAGATTACCTTATTGAAGCTTATAGGATTATCCAGGGGATCAATGGAATAAGAGCCTCTGACTGCTTTGTACTACATTTTGTAGATAACAGAATGAGATGATACAAGTGTAAAAGTTTGAAAAAACAGGCTAAGCTCAGCAGTAGTGAAGGCCAGAAATTTATGAAAGGAAATCAATTATTTCCTGAAAATAAAAGGTGGATTTAAATTTTTACTTTTTCCAATTGTAAGTATGTAAAGACAGTCATGAAGGGCCAAATGGTTCCTTGTTCTACTTGTATCATGTTAAATATTGACAAAAAAGTCAAAATGTTTAATTATATCAATCACCAGTTAGGTTGTGTAAAAGAATTGGTAATTATTTAAAAGCAAATAAAGATGACAGTGAAGATCAAACCTAACTGGTGTACTAGGGACATAAAGGAGAAAATCAAGAAAAGTATGACACGTTTAAGAAGTTGACAGTTGGGATAGAAGATTTACACAACTACAGCAATCCTAAAATTTAGTTAAGAAATAATTAAATCACAAAAAGTTGTACAAGAAATACTGACTGATAATGTTAAAATTAATAGCAAGGATTTTTTTAAGGTATGTCATAAGTAAGTGTTAAAATGGAGACTGAGCACCTAAAGGCTGCTGTTGAGGTTTATATTGTGATAACTGGTATTTTAAATGTGGTTTTCTTCAGTTTTTCAAAAAGGAAGAAGAAGTTAGCATTATTTCTGACCTTATATATTTTGTAGAAAATACTAGAATTGATATGATTCCTGTAGTTGTTAATCCTTTGAAGGTAAATAAAGACTGACACATTCAAAATAAATAAAGCACCACAACCAAACAATGTTTTCCCCATTTTAAAATAAGAACAATGTTCAAAAGGAGAAAATCTAATTTCAGTCTTGTAATTTTTTTGCCTGATAACTAATAAGCAGCCTGCATCTGGGCTTCCATATCTAAGTTATACTTATTCCTTCTATTATTAGAATTATAACAACAATCTAACTCTTAGCCTTTCAATTTTACTACAGGCACCAACACAACATACTTCCCATGCAATGGGTAATTTTATCTGAGCCCTTAGCGATTTAAAAGAAATATAAATTATAAATGGACTACATAATACGTAAATTTTAACAGTATCCTTTCTTGCACTAGCAGTCAAAGAAAATTATCAAGCAAAGTCTTAATCAATTTATTATGTTACTTTAAATTTAACTACTTAAGTTAAGACTTAAGTGGATGATGATTCACGAGTATATTATCGATAGATTAAACTTAAACGTTACCACTTTATCAGTTTATTATGAGTTTATCATTAATGTGTGAACAGTGAAGCAATATTAATATTATAGTTATCACTGTTATTAGTATATTAGCACTTTTATTTTATTTAATAAAAATGTATTACAATATAAATTACATGTAATTTCCTCTCTTCTCCTTAGTTGAGCAATATTATTATTATTTATAAATTAAATAATAATATTTATATGATCAAATTGTAGAAATTAACTGAAACACGTAACCTACATAATAATTCAAAGGAAGATAATCAGTATTTTAAAATATCTTAAATGTAAAACACTATTCTACAAGAACGGGATCTCGTAAATTCCATATATATTAAAAAAAAAAGACACAAATTACCTTCCGTATTATTCGCTTCACCATCACTCGCCATTTTTACTAATGTTATACGTTACTATTATTCCTAGGGGTCTTTCAAAATTTTCAACTTTAGATTAAAAAAGAAATATAGATAATGCGTATTCTTACGTAGAAAGGGAAAATACATAAACATACTGTAGAAATGTTATTTATATTTTTGAAATGTATGTTTTTATTTAAGTATTGAATTAAAATGAAATACTATTTACCATTAAGAAAGTGTGTGAAATATCACCTATTTATATAAAATTGTAGAAAAAGCACCGTTCATGCTTAAACAAGTTCAACACGCGATTAGCAATCATCCTCTCCCACTGTGAATTAATTTTTTCTTCAAATGATTAGTTTAGTAACAAATTTACTTCTTTGGTGAAATAGTATAAAATACAGAATTATAAAAAAGATTCGGTTATTTTTGCATTATATATTTCTAAAAACGCATAATCTGTCTCGTTAGTATATAAAATAATTTACTTGATAGTTTACAAAATTGTATTGAACTGTTAGAAAGGATTCAGAGGAAGGCTACTAGGATGATACCTGGGATAGCAATGCTATCATACGATAATAAGTTAAAATCTATGAACTTGTATTCTCTTGAAAAAAGAACAGTTAGAGGGAATCTGATTAAGGTGTTTAAGATTGTTCAGGGAACTGATAGTGTTAATGTATCATGTTTTTGTTTGTTTTTTCATATTTAATGGTGAGAATAGTAAGACTAGGGGACACAAATATAATTTTTGACAGGGAATTAAGAAGTCATCTTCATCTAAGACAGTTTTATTTTTCTAACCGGGTTATTGGTCTCTGGAACGGGTTGCCTTTTAATATGGTGGATGCAGTTAATTTAAGGGAGTTTAGGGGAAATCTTGATACATTTTTGAATAATAATAGCTGGCTTTGAGGTGATCTTTTAGTATTTAGTTTAATTTAGTTGATAGAATACCCTAGATGAACCAAAAAGTCCCTTGTTATCGTTTAGTGTTAACTTGTGATATTAAATATTTAATAACCTCAATGCACTTGTTTAAAGTGAAATACTCAGTAGTCTCCAAGTAGGAAAAATTACTACATAATTTGGGGCCGTGTGTGCGTTATGATAGTAACGGTCAAATCCCTCTATTTGATCTGACAAGAGTAGCTGAAGAGTTGGCAGTGAGTGGTCTTGAGTAGCTGCTTTCTTTCCAGTCTATCACTTCAAAATTAGGGACAGCAAGCGTAGGTCGCAATTAAACAAACAAATAAACAAAAATTTTAATTCCCGTTTATTTTAGTGTTAAGGGACTGTATAAAAAAGTATTTCCTAATAATAGATATACACAACAAAAAGAGTAGAAGGTTATATGCTATTCATGGTAGTACATTTAGTAATGATTTTAGAAGTAGAATATAGAAGCACAATCTCTTCATAATTAAATTCAAACGTATTCTTGCTGAATAATTCAACTATTAATTTAATTAATGCATCTAATTTTTAATAAGGAATTAAATAATAATAACATGGCTTGGCGATTAGATTAATAAATTGTACCATGTGGTTTTTGAGTAATACTTAAATGGAATCACGGTCTTTGAATTAGGTAAATTAGGCTATTGTTTGCTTAGAGTTACTGCTGCAGCATGCAAGCATACTACGTGTTTTCTATCAACCCAATTTAATATAATTTTTGCACTTATGTAGTTTTAACTTAGATCGTCAGTTGAGGAAGTAGCTAAGTTCCTTTCGCCATCGTTACCTGTTTTCGATGATCAATAGTCACATGAGTAGCGCAGGCATCCTAAGAAGAAGAATATTATTGTTTCATATATATATATAATGTTGTTTTCTCAATTTATAATAGATTTTTACCGAATTCTAGAAGAGATATTTCAGTAAAACTATCATAATGACACTTGTTTGTGTGTGTGTGTTTGAACGATATATATAAAGATTGTTTCACTCGATTTTTTTGTGTCCATCCTCTTTCTTTGCTAAATTCAGTCAAGGGTAAGGAAATACGTAATTACTCCCACAAAACATTTTCTGTTGAAGTATTCTATGGAACTTACCACATTGGTTCTTAACACACTCTATAGGTTTTTTAACAGGGGTTTTATGATTTCAGTATAGCGTTTCCTGAGTAAAATTCATTTATATATTACATGTTCTTATTTTTCTGTAAAGTTTAGATTTTTTAAACGTTTTTGAAATATTGAATGTCTTTTCTACAAAGACGTTGTTGTACTCACTACGTATCTTAATGATCAATAATAATGAACATTCTAGCTTCCAAATTAAATCATTATCATACCTTTATTACCCCAACAATAGTGATAATTGAGTACAATTACATCATAAGATGGTCAAGTAATGAAGGAAGATCAAGGATAGCCATGTTTTGATATGTCGAAAAGATATGAAGAGGTTCCTTAAAATCTCTGAAAAGGTACAGTGTCAAATAGTTATCTTCTGTACAGGTTTCATGAAGCAACAAATGATATTTTAAAAAATCCATCAAAAGATCAGTTAGACGACTGACTGTCTATATCATGATTGACTTCATATATATCGTTTGAGTTAGGGAAAACGGGACCATACAACATGAAACTTTAAGTCACAGAAATTAGATACTTGAACGATTGGTAAGTTCCATCAAAAGTATTAAAAGCCTCTATTTGATTGGTCTATCCTAACATATTGTTACTTCTCCGTGTGTTAATTAATTTTCCGTAACTTCGTTCCGACGAAACTTAAGCGACACAAGTTCTT